>NC_073692.1:234676957-234976957 GCF_029784155.1 Uranotaenia lowii | reverse complement strand
GTCAAAATACGTTTGAGCAAACCATACATTGAGGTTTTTATATCAACATGCTAGAAGCTTATCAATTTTTATTGACTTTAAGGCTGGGGTGAATCTTCATAACCATCGTCGTCGGAAAGCAAGAAAATGCCAGCTAGGCAAAAACACCTTTTTGTTTCAACAACTTCAACTCGCCCAGCCCAATCGATTGGATAGGAAAAAAAGATGAAATGCATCAGACAGTGGAAAAAAGTAACATGTGCTACACCACACACGTGTGGGTAAAAACTAGCTGCATGTGGCTTAGCAAGAAAGAAAATTTGATCGAAAAACTTAACCACTTGGACAGAAAAAGGTGTTTGCCGAATTAAGCTTTCAGACAAACAAACAGACAGCAGTGTGGTTGAGTAGGACGTGTTGCTTGAATTGTTTTTTATATCTAACAGTGTTTTTTTACAGTTATTTAAGATTTTGTGTTAGGCAATTTGAATCTTCATCCGATTGTTAACTCTTTTTCATGAAAGTTTGTCCAAACTTGTTACTTTGATTTATCGGCCTAGCGGTGAAAAGTGATGTCCTTTTTAGTAGGGACATCTAAAGATTATGAAATTTTTTATATAGATGGATAGAAGGTTAGAAGAAATGAAAGATGGTGAAAATGAGCGGGTAGAATTTTTTTTAGAAGCATTACCATCACATACCAAATTTTTGTTCCTCACGAGCCTACTACTATGAAGTGGTAGATACAGATAGAGTTGCATCTACCACCACACATTAGTAGGCTTAGCGTGGTCCGCCCCACGTGGGGCGGACCACGCTAAGCCTACTAATGTGTGGTGGTAGATGCAACTCTATCTGTATCTACCACTTCATAATAGTAGGCTCGTGAGGAACAAAAATTTGGTATGTGATGGTAATGCTTCTAAAAAAAATTCTACCCTTCTAATCTTTAGATGTCCCTACTAAAAAGGACATCACTTTTCACCGCTAGGCCGATAAATCAAAGTAACAAACAAAAATTACGGTGGTTTATCTCTTCATAAAGTTTGTCCAAACCTTTGAGAGTGCAGAGTGCATTAAAACTGCAACCGAAATTAGCTTAATATTAACCCTCTAGTGTCGGGGATGTCGGATGTCGGGGTCTACCAAAATCGGCAAAAAATCTAGGCCAATCACTATTATCACTTACATTTTGCGCAAAATATTTTAATATATGTTAATCTAATAATCCCTTCCAATGAAAACTATTAAACAAGCTTGTTGATCTTGGCTTGATGCGCCCACAGTAAGTCGCATAAATGGCGTCAACTCGGAAGCGCCCTCGCTGGCTGAAATAGAAGCGGCAATCAAAAACATGAAATCCAACAAAGCATCTGGGATCGATTGCATCCCTGCTGAAATGCTGAAAGCCGACCCTGCCCTGTCAGCACAAATGTTGCACCGTGTTTTCGCTGACATTTGGGATACGGCAACATTCCCGGCCGACTGGATGCAGGGTATCCTCGTAAAGGTCCCGAAGAAAGGAGACCTGACAGAGTGCGGTAACTGGCGAGGCATAACGTTGATCTGTACAACCCTCAAAGTACTCTGCAAAGTGGTCCTGAACAGGATCCAGGAGAAAATCGACGCTACACTCCGACGGCAACAAGCCGGATTCCGATCCGGACGATCATGTGTGGACCACATCACAACGCTACGAATCATACTGGAACAAATCAACGAATTCCAGGACTCTCTTCTGCTGGTGTTTGTTGATTTCGAAAAAGCATTCGACCGACTTAACCATGAAAACATCTGGGCGGCTTTAAGTCGACGAGGGGTCCCAGAGAAACTAGTCCATCTCATCGAAGCACAATACGAGGCATTTTCGTGCAAGGTCTTGCACGACGGTGTCTTGTCCGAACCAATCCCGGTAACTGCTGGAGTGAGACAAGGATGTATTCTATCACCGCTACTTTTTCTAATCGTAATGGATGAGATTCTGACTGGATCGATCGACTGTGCACCGAACCGAGGATTGCCGTGGAATCAATGGAGCATCTGAACGACCTTGACTTGGCTGACGATATTGTTTTGCTCGCCCAAACGCAACCGGATATGCAGAGCAAACTCGACGACCTCACCGAAAGTTCCAAGGCAGCAGGTCTCAAAGTCAATGTCGGAAAGACCAAGTCGATGGAGATCAACACAGGAAATCCCTCCAGTTTCATGGTAGCTGGGCAGCAAGTTGAGAAAGTGGAGTGCCTCCAGTATCTTGGTAGCCAGATAACGCCTGATGGTGGTACCAGGAAAGACATCGAAACCCGGATCAGAAAGGCCTGATTTGCGTTTGCTAGTCTCCGAAACATCTGGCGGTCACGCCAGATCTCTCTACGAACAAAAATCCGAATCTTCAACTCAAACGTCAAACCGTATTGCTGTACGGGTGCGAAACTTGGTGCACATATGCAGTGACGACGCGAAAACTGCAAGTATTTGTAAACCGCTGCCTGCGGAATATCATCCGCGCTTGGTGGCCTGGCAACTGGATCTCGAATGAGAACTACATTGCCAGTGTCATCAAAGGGCGCTAGAAATCGAGATTCGGGAACTTAAGTGGAGATGGATTGGGCACACGCTGCGAAAAGATGAATACGAGATTTGCAGAGAGGCGCTAGATTGGAATCCAGAAGGTCATCGAAGAAGAGGCAGGCCCAGAAACTCGTGGCGGCGAAGCCTAGCCGCTGAAATCCGAACTGTCGACGAGAATCTTGACTGGGACCAGACGAAGACGCTGGCTCCGGATCGTCAACAGTGGAGGTCTTTTACCACGGCCCTATGCACCGGAGGATCGGCGCGAGATCATTAACCCTTCATTTCATGATTTTTTATTTTTTCTCGAAAAAATTCTCAATAGTGCGCAATGATGAATACATGAAGGGAAAAATAATGAAAAAATATTATTTTCACATATTTCGGTTATTTAGCAAAAATATTAATTGTTGCAAATTTGCAACAACATGAAACGGTTACACCTTTTTTTCTTCACACTCTACATCTGGAAATAAATGCTTATTCCTAATTTCTTTTGCACTAATCATAGATTTCACACAGGAACTTCGCAAATGTAGATTTCTGGACACCGAGAAAGTTGAGAATTTAGCTGGGAGTAGTTATGTATGTTGGTTATCTACCATGGGTGCACGGATTCACCGCAGTTTCTGCCCAAGTATGTGCTCACATGCATTCTTGGACCGACCCCATGGCTTTGTATGAACTCTTATGGATTGAAGTATTGTGTTGATGTAGGTATATTTTGGAAGAACGAGTCAATCAAGTTACTTAGAGGTATTCTGGCATCCGTGTATATACCTGGCCAGCTGGCAGCTGGTTAAACATTTATATAATCAGTTAGAGGAAACACATCTTACCTGTCGGCTTCTTCGAACCCAAAAGTTGTCTCGCCGATACCGGGAATCGAACCCAGTCTGGCACATCGGAACCAGACTCGCACCAGCTTATCCACTAGACTACAAAGACTCTCAAGAAATCAGCTAGGAGTAGTTATGCGATAATATACCACCTACTGAGGAAATTATTCCTCACGTTTGCTTTAAGGTGCTATATGGAAAGCTTCTTACCTATAAAACTTTTCTGAACATAACCTTGAACAAATCAACACAAATCAATTCCAAAAACGTATTTAAATTGGTTCTGATAAACATTCTAAATCTTAAATCATACCATAACTATATGCCAGTTTTAATAAACAAACTTGAGTATTGAAATTACATTAAACTATTAAATATAATTTGTTGGCAAAATTAAAAGAACAATAAAGATTTCTTCGGAACAAGTATTAGAATTTGGAACATGATTCTAAAATTAGAATTCAAACTTGAAATCAGTTTAAGAATAAAAAAGAAATAAAAATAAAACTAAATTCAATAACAAAAAGTTTCAAATTAAAATCCACTTCCAGAGGTTCGAGGGAAAGGTTGAATAGTATAAATATAGAGCATATTTCGTCGATTGATTATAAGAAACGGCTCATACTTTAGTATAAAATAATGAGCATTGTAATTTTCAATCAAATCATTCATTCATCTCTAAGAAAAAAAGCAAAACAATACTTCAAAACTCGGTTATCGAATGTTGGCAGATAGTACTGAATTTTCAAGTGGAAAAATAAAAAAAATGTATTCGTTGTTTGTTATTAGATTTTTAAACTCTCTGGATAAAGCCCCGTACTTGAATTTGAATCACGTTAAATAATATAGAACTTTTGAAAATTGATGTATGCTTATTTTGCAAGTTATGAAGGCATCCGACAATTTGTTTTATTCAAAATATGTGTTTGTTATACCAACGGGCCGTGGAAAAAAATTAAAATAATGTGTTTTACATACGCTGAATTACAAATCCTAAATAAGTTAATTATTCGGACCCGTCCTAGTTTAAAATTAGATATTTTGAACTTTTAATAATATTTTTCTAGTTTTGATAACGGTTTAGAGCAAAACTTTTATTTTTTTTTCACCTCGGGGGCCCTCTTTATTCCGAGGGGGAAGGGGGGGGGTCAATTTTCATTCCCCCCCCCCCCCACTCTTAATACAGGCTTAACATGATAATAACTCATTAAGGGGGGGGTAGGGTCTAACGGGTATAAAAAAACACCATTTTCACGATTTTTTTTCTAGAGCTATCGTTCAAACAAATGTATTCAAATTTTTTGCATCATACAAAGCATTGTTAAAAGAACATTTAGTAATTTTTTCGTAGAAAAATATTGAAAAATGAGCCGGTGATGGAGCATTTTCGAGGATGCCTTTTAGAAAACAGGATTTGCGGTGGACACTGTATCTCAGCACAGAATCATCTGAAGTAAAAAAATCAGAGCAAAATATTTTTAATAGATGTTTTTCTGGACCCCAACGTTTTTATTTAACTTAAAAATATTTTTATGAAATTTGTGTGGCTGTTTGAAGAAAAAACTACGATTTTTCACTTAAAAATCCGCCATTTTTCACCTCTAAAATCTCCCCAAAGTTAAAAAATCAAAAAAGAAAAACGTTGGGGTCTGGTATTTTATATGTAGAAAATATGTTCCAAATTTGAAAAGAATCGGATAAGTGGTTTTCAAATGACGATGTCCACGGACTTTAAAAATGTGCTTTCGAGAAAAACGCGTTTGAAGTTTCTGCTCTTGCTTTCTTGCAGTATTAGATAGGAGGAGATAAAGGCCTATAACTTCTACAGTTTTGCTTCAATTGACTTGAAAATTTGACACAACATTCTTGAAATGTTTTACAATAAGAAAATAAAAAAATAAAAAAATCGATTTTTTGAAAGTGTTAGACCCTACCCCCCCCCTTAATAACGAAACCACTTTCATCGGGAAACAAATACACTGTTTAACGATGCAAGTTTCGAAAACACACTATGGGACCCATATAACTAGCTAGGGTACTACCGTTGCATGGTGTTGCAAATTTGCAACAGTTATTGAAAACCCATTATATCAGAGAAAACAAATTCTCAAATTTTGTTTATTATGCAAATTACTTGAGTGGGAATACAAAAATATTTTTTTTGAGTCGAAAAAAAATTCTCAATATGAATTACACTAGTCCAAAAATTTGAAAAATAAGGCTTTTTCCACATTCCATATTTTTCAGATTCAAGTTGGTTTTTTTAGTACCTCTAAACACTGAAAGTAATTTTTTTTTAGTTGAACATGATCTTGAAGTTAGAAATACTATTCCCATCGAAAAAAAAATTGACTTATTAGCTAAATGTGAAGTTTAGAACAGTTTTAATTAATTGTTGCAAATTTGTAACTTTATGAAACGAAGGGTTAAGTAAGTAA
Organism: Uranotaenia lowii; assembly: GCF_029784155.1. Lineage (NCBI taxonomy): Eukaryota > Metazoa > Arthropoda > Insecta > Diptera > Culicidae > Uranotaenia > Uranotaenia lowii. Next base: position 234,971,130 of record NC_073692.1, on the reverse strand, counting down.
GTAAGTTGATCTTGGCAGTTCCATCTGTTGATACTTATTGGCTGCTTGCTTCCCTGCCAAACAAGCATCACATACTTTCGCTTTGCTAATCTCATCAGAAGTAAGACTGATACCCTCAGATATGTCCTTCTGTAAGAGTTTTTCCATACCCGTTGTTACCGCAGGGGTTGAAGAGATTGTTTATTCTTTATTTATTATAAAATCATCTGACACATGTAGGTGTCCTAATGATCTACTTAATAATATTTCTACATAACATGATACTCTTCCTAAGTTCTTAGTTGATCACTCAAGTCAGATTCAATGCGGCGTCTAAAAGATGAAATGGATACATTAAAATCGAAGATATTAAAATAACGTAAAAGGCATAATTTCGCGGAACGGAGAGGGTCGTTGCTGCCATATCGCGTGCTTCTTGGTTCCAGAGAGAGCCAATTCCTATTGCGCAGGGTTCTTTCTGGAGCATCAATATTGCAGCCAGAGAGTATCTAAGAGCAGTCAATTTCGTTCCGAAGAATCTTTGCCAAAAACCAAGTCCAAGTCCAAGCAGGGCACATCGATGTGCGTATGGAGGTAAATTTAATGGATTTTACCAAGGTAGCTCACGAAGAGCATAACGAACGAACCGAGGTTGAATTGCTTCAAAGCGCGCTGTCCATGCAACTTCAAACGGCCACCATACCAGGTTCGCAGATTCCAATATTGATCACACCAGACAGCAATACAAAGCTTGCAAGCAAATCGGATCAGTGAATTTTTTGCTCAAACGCATAATGAATCCCAGCATACGATTTGCCTTCTCGAGTACCACAGAATAATGTCGCTTAAAAGTCATACGGTTGTCCAATAAAACGCCTTAATCTCGTCAACACGATGCAACTGCTCGCCCAGAATATTATAGTGATGCATGAAAGGATTTTTCATACGCCCAAATGTGATAATACAGCACTTCGCTACGCTCAAAACAAATAAATTATTAGCGCACCAGTTCACAACTGTGTCCAAGTAGCGTTGCAATTCATAACAATCAGCTTGGTTGTTTATGACTTAAAATTTTTTCAGGTCGTCCGCGTATAGGAGAGCTCCACATCCATTGAGCAAAGAATTAATGTCGTTACAAAATAGTTAGTGTAAACAATGAAGGACCCAAATTGCTGCCTTGGGGTACCCCAGACTTTGGAGTAAAGTCAGAGAATTCAGCAGAACCAAATCTTACAGCCAATCGACGATCCGTTAGGTAGCTTCTGATCCATGCACACAATCGTTCGGAAAAGCCAAGTCGATGCAATTTTATCAGGAGAATATCGTGGTTTACAGAATCAAATGCCGCTGAAACATCGGTGTATATCGCGTCAATTTGTTTCCCGCCATCCATGTTGGATATGCAGAAAGAAGGACTTGAAGCAGGAACACGCGGTCGTCGGTGACCAGGTAAGAGAGCTTCTAAATTGGCATGAGTGGTGCGTCCCGATGTCCAATTATATTTACTTGTAGGCCCCAGCGGTTGTCGAATTTGGTAGCATCTATAGCGGTCCACGAAATTGTCGAGAGCTATAGTTCATAAATTCACGGAAGAATAATCCCTTCGACCAAGACTGTGGCTCCATCGCTTTAAGCTTTAAGCCCGATGAAATTCCAACCTTGAAGGAAATGAAGCGGAACGACGTGGTGTCACTCCCTCTGGGGACTAATTTCACCACGTTGACATCGTCCACACCAAAGTTGGCCTGAACCATGGCTTTAACAGCTTCTTCAGGGACATCGGGTTTTATGCGGGACAGGTAAATCCAAAAAAGTTTTGTATTTTCATCTTCCCACAAAGGAATGGAAACAATATTTCCAGATGCTTGCTTGGAACCAAGTTGGCGAGGTTCAGCCGAAGCAGCATCGGGAACTCGAGTCCGTTTCAATGGACGCCTGATTTCAGACGTGGCCGTTGATTTTGTCCACACGGGGATTCGAACAGGTTTCGGTACAAGCTGCTGAATGTCGGAACGCAATTCAGAAATCGCACTCGTTAGCTGCATCAGATTCAGGCGGCGCGGCGCATTAAAGCCTATTGAGCGAAAACTGGCATTCGAAATAAGTGCAGCGCAGTCATCTCAAAACCAGAAAAGGTTTTTTTTGAGAGCGAGTCCATTTGACGCGCCAAACTTTTCGACAAACCTGAACATTGAATGTGGAATTTTTTGCCACAGACGCCTTTGCAAAAAAAAAGATAGCCTCATTGCAAGTCGAGCAGTTGGAATCCATTACGCCGGAAGGTACGCAGGACATTTTCCGAAATTGGAGCAAATTGCGCTACTGACAACCAGATCTCGCTTCGATAGAAAAAAAAATCGAGGAGGTTGTTTATGTGAGTGTCTTTAGCCAACAGAATTAATTCCAAAACACGTCACTTCGAACACGATTTTCGCACTTATGGCTTCTACAAATTACAGATACTCGAGAAATTCCGATTATAAGAAGGATCGAACTGTTTAAATTAAAAGTCACGAAAAACACTTTAAAACTTGATTTTTAAAACTGTCGAACGACTACAACATACATTCACAAACAGAGTTGCAAAAAAATGAAATGATTAAAGATGATATCTTTTAGGTCTTCTGAGGTTTCGGAAGTAATTTTAGAGATCAGCTGGTTACCTTTGATTCAGGTTCTGCTTCGTCATCAGAAAGAGAAGTCATTAGACACAACGAGGGCTTGTTGTTGGCTGATTCGGTGCGGCATTCTCTTGTGACGAACCAACCTAGAACTGCCTGCTGCAACACTGGCTTGCTCGGACCCAACGAAATGCGCCCGCCTTCCAAAAGCTGGTAAAACACCCCGGCACCGATGAGCAGGTCAATAGAGGCTGGTTTGTTGAAATGCTCGTCTGCCAAAGGTATGCTGGTATTCAGCTTCCAACTGTCGATGTCGAACTGACGATGGGGTAACTGATCGGAGATCTTGTCCAGAATGGCACACTGCAGAGTCATCTGAAGGTTGGAATGCCTATATCCGATGTTTAAGAATGCTGCTTTACTCAATATGGTTGACATTCCCGATACTCCCTTCAATGGTATGTCGATATGGTGTGTCTCGGGCTGTAGTTGCTCAACAAGCTTGGTGACAAAGGATGCCTGAGATCCCGAATCAAGAAGAGCTCGTGCCAAAATACGTTCGCCTGATGCACTCGTCCACCAGATGATAGCCGTGGCCAGAAAAACAGACGAAAATTAATCCGAAGCTACGTGGTTAACCGTTCCAAATGACAGATGTACCTGCGCTGGAACCAAGCTATCATGGAGCAATGTGTGATGAGCTTCGTTGCACTTTCTGCGCCTTCCGGCATCGCAAGTTTCTACACCATGCTTAACGCACAGACAGTTGGTGCAGAGATCCATACGGTGTACTGTTTGTAAGCGTTCAGCAGACGACATCGATCTGAACCTCTGACAAAACAGTAGATAGTGGGGTTTTTGCTGACACACGCTGCACTTCGCACTGGTATCCCTTTCGGCAAATGCAGCTCGGTAGCAGTAAGCCGTACATGGGACCGAATTCGGGTTACGCCTGCCCCATCCGATCTACGCTGGATGAAATTCGCATCATCTGCTGGTGCTTCCGGAGCTAGTATCGATGAGTCTCGGCTTTCCTCTTCGCTTTCAAATGATTCGGTACCGTTGTTTCCGCTGTCTTCCTGCTTCGTGTGCTTCGGTTGCTACATTGGTGCTAGGAGCTTGGAGATTCCACCGTTCAACTTCGCTTTCGACGCGTTGAATCGCTTAACGATTTTTTTCCCTCCTCATCCAAATGATTCCAAATGTGGTTTTGAATCGCACGAAAGTCCACCAAGAGGTCTTGGGGGCATTCAAGCTCCACTTTCAGGTGCTCCAGGGCAGCTCCCTCAGGATTGAGGACCCCAATGCGCTGCTCTGCTCGCCTGAGTCTTCCTTCGATGGCCGTCCGCTTCCTCAGAAGTGATTCCATGTTGTTCATCCTGTCCACAGCGCCAAATGTTACCGCAGAGGTTGAAGAGATGATATCTTTTAGGTCTTCTGAGGTTTCGGAAGTAATTTTAGAGATTAGCTGGTTACCTTTGATGTTTCACGAACTTAATTTATTTTGAACTGATAGCATTACAATAATTTTTCTGGCCTTTTATATTCATTTTCGTCCAGACTCTACTTCCATAAATATTCTAGGTCTCAGTTATCATTTATTCGATCGTCCAGACTCTAGAGGTACTGGGTCTCCTTTCCTTTGTAAACCTTAGGGTCTGATGGGATCCTTTTTTCTACCTATCTCCCTATTCAAATCTCGAAGCTTCGCGAAGCTTACTTGACCGCGTGAAAAGTGAGTGGAGCTGAGATCCCACTTTCCAGTTTTATTGGCACCCCGGATTTCACTACTGTGAGTACGTTCGCTCTAGTGCTGTCAGACTGAAATGTATATGAACGTGCCCCAAAATGTCAACAAATCTCCACGAGTCCGCAGAGACTTGGAAAGTACAGGGAATAGGCAATGTCTCGGTCACTTCAAGAAAAGCTGAAGAAGCCAAAATTCAGCCACGTTTGTTCACCATCTCAAATTTCTGCGAAATCATTCGGTTCCATGTTTTGCCCAATATAGCTCAAACGTTGCCAATAGGGTTGATAATTTCGCCCGTCGCGCTTGACCTGACTAGTTTTGTTTCATCAATCGACCGGCACCGTACTCCATAGACGGAACCTCACTACCTGCATGACGGATAAAGCACGACAATAGTCGCAACATTTCTCCGTCTTGCCACTGGCGAAGCTCTACACATAGACAAATTTCTATTGCGAGTGACTGGCAAAGCTCTTCACACTTCGATCGGGTGCTGACGGCGTACCTACAACTCTGAACGACTTGCTGGCCCGAAATCGGCAGGCTGGCAGGAGCAACAATAATAATAAATGAGTTTTTTGTTTGTCTTCGGTCGTATGACATTTCTTTGTTTCGCACTGGCGATATGAGGCTCCGTCTCTCAGGCCAATTTTAAACCCAAAATTCAACAACAACAACACATTTCTTTGAGCTTCAAACAACTGGGGGAGGAATGACTGACAAACGAAGAGAGCCCACTTGAGGAACAGTCAATTGAGTTTGACGGACCAAGAGGCTTCACAGTCACAGTTTTTTGACTAATGACCAGAGATGCCAATGTGCCTGATTTTTCGAGGCTCAACCTGATAAGCCATTGAATTTGTCTGCTTTTTGTGAATGTGATGAAAAATGGGTAGTAAGGAACTGGATTAGGTACCATTGCTGAAGTGGAAAACTGGAAATGTGGCTGAATCAAAGCAATCGAAAGATTCCCTTGAATTCTTATTTAAAAAAGGGATTTATAAATCTTTCGATTGCTTTGATTCAGTAGAATTATTCAACCAAGTAGTCACAGCACAAAATAGAGAAAAAAGGAGGTGGGGCGACCAAAACGAAGGTCATCACTTTTAGCGAAATTTCCGTTACTTTATCGTAGCCTGATTTTTATTTCACCAGTCCCCTGATTTTTGAAAAAAAAAAATGAATATTGGCAACCCTGCTAAAGACGATGACTTTTGTCAAGCATGGTTGCCAATCAAACCAGTGCCAATCCAACGTCAAAAATCATTTCCGAATGTTGTGTTTGCCGATCCAGAGTCCTGTAAACCTGGATCAATAGACATGATTATTGGGGCAGGATACTTTTTTGAACTGCTGAAACAAGGATGTCAGAAATTTGTTGACAGTGGTCCAATTTTGCAGAATTCGGTGTTCGGATGGATTGTGTCTGGAAAAATATCAGTACACCAGTCGGAAACTGAGTCAGAAAATCTGTTAGTAAGCCTTAAACAGAAACACAGTCAGAACTTCGGTCAATGACCCATTCAGATAATGAATCACAAAATCGGTCAGTAAGCCATTTAGATATTGAGTCAGCAAATCGGTTAGTAACCCAGTCAGAAAACCTTTCAGTAACCCATTCAGAAACCTCACAGTAATCCAGTCAGAAAATCATTCAGTAATCCAGTCGGAAAACAATTGAGAACATCTATCAGAAAATCTGTCAGATACTGTAACGAGTACATAATGTAATTCAGCTAGAATCTTAAAACCGATATCCTTAATAGATTAATTAAGCCACTTAAATGTAAATATTTTTTTTTCTCAAGGGATTTTAAGCAACAATGGCTTAATCATCCCGAATGTAAATATCTTATAAATTATAAACAAACGACACATCTAAAGAACATGTTCTTATATCGATCGTTTTTAAACCGCTTTTTTCTTCGGCCCGTAACATTTGCAAAAATCATGTTGCGCGAGCGCGAGCATTTGGTCAATACCTTTGAATCGGCGGACCATTGATTTGTCGGACTGGCGAGCCGCATTTGCATTTTTTTGTCAATGAAAACATTCAGTCGGAAGGACTGAAATCAGAACGAATCAGCCACGGTACGAGACACCAAGCTTCTCCACCGCATGCACTACCAGTAGAAAGAAACGAAAAGCTTCAGTTAGGCCTCACACACACTACAAATGTACAAAACACTGCAGCAGAGACTAGAATAAATGGAGTGTTTTAACATAAATGAAGTACGTCTCAAATAAGTTTCGAAGGAAACAGTAATGTGTAAATAATTGGGGTGCTGGAAAAGGGAGTTAAAAAGGTGTTCTTTTTCTACTTTTTCGAGTTAAATTTCTTTTCGGCAGAGGTTGGCCGCGAATCCAGTCACGATCATTCCTTTTCAGAACCAGGGTAAAAGGACGGAGTCCTCTACGACAGCTTATACCCTGGCAGTTTTCATTCATACCGAACAACAGCTAACTCCCCTTTCCTCGAATTTCTGCAGGGTTTCGTCTCGTCTTCGGGGCGGCCTCAAAAAGCCCGAAGTACGAATCCCCTTTTGGAGACCCTTCCGCTTCTTTCCCAAAATAGGGAATCGAAAAAAACTCGCAACCGAGTCTCATCAGCTGGGCAAATTAAGACAGGGTAGGTGGTCTTCCATCTGGAAGCGCCTAAGAAAAAGCCACCCACTTCAAAACGAAAGCGTGTCGGGCTTCTCGTTATAATACTCAGTCGATTAATTATACCTTAGACAATTCCCACAGATCAGCCACCTTTGTAAGTTCTTCAGCCCAGGGTAGCCTGCCTGTCTCCACGTTACAAAGGAACGAGTTACCTTAACTACTCAAACCCCTTTTGTGTACAAGTTCTATCTTTACCAGCAAACACAGACCCCCATTACAAGATCAACTTTCTAAAATGAATGTCAACAAATCTTACAACTCGGTGACTCACGAAATTCAGCGATAAGACGGTTCATTGGTCTTGAAAAACGCTTTAATGCAAATCTCGAGTTAAAGGCCATGTATGTGAAGTTCATTCATGAGTACATGTTAATGGGTGTTAAAGAGCATAAGGGTCAGAATGAATCGAGTCAGTATATTGGTTGTCCGAAGACAGAAAGCGTTATTTATCTATTATCTGCTGCAGCACGCGCCGTGCTCAAACCGAACAGCACAACCACAAAACCACGTGTAGTTTTCGATGCATCGTGTCGCATCTCAACCGACGTTTCGTTAAACGACGGATTGATGGTGGGCCCTGTTGTTCAGAACGATTTAATGTCCATTATCCTACGCTTCCCTCTGCATCGATTTGATTTTGATTTCAAGCGTAAGAGAGCAATTTGGGCTTTGTTTTGCTTGTTCCGCTATTCACACCTGCGTTCCATGTTTCAAAGCCAAAACTAAGGTCGCATTCATAGGCGCTTTTCGAAGATTTGTTGGCAGAAGGTCGAAACCAGAGCTTGTCATGTGTGACAAAGCCACAACGTTCGTTGGAGCTAGTCGAGAGCTCAAAGAATTGGCCAAAATGTTCCACTCCAAACAGTTTCAAGAGTCAATAGTCAGAGATGCGTCAGATCAAGGAGTCGATTTCAAGTTGATTCCGCCACGGACGCCCAGCTTTGGAGGCCTTTGGGAGGCTCAAGTTAAATTATTCAAAACCCACTTCAAAAAATTTGTCGGCTTTCGTACGCTGAGCGTTGATGATATGATCCCAGCATTACCTCAAATCGAAGCAGTACTGAATTCGAGACCATTGACACAACTGAGTAGCGATCCGTCAGATATCAGAGCACTTACACCAGGGCACTTTCTGGTACCCAGCAAACATTTGAAAAGGTATATCCCGCAGGAACAAAAGAATTATTTCAAACAATCATACCAGATGAAAAGATTGTATTAAACTCATCAAAATAGCATACAGCTACAAATGTGGAGGCGATATATCTACAATGACCAAATTGCAACGAATCGATTTCCCCACAAAAAGCAAAATAAACGATTTTAAGTAATTTGAGTTAAACGAAAAAAAAACATTCGACCGATATTTGAACTCTAGTCTGCCGAGTCCGCTGTCCGATGCCACGATGCCAACTCATCAGATGATTCACGCTATAGCTCTATAGATGTGATTTTCTTTTGACGAACCGGTCAATGGAGGAAAGTTAGAGACCGGTTAGAGTGTCAATTAAGGACCGCCAACTTATCGTAAGTCAGTTCACTTTTAGATAGCTCTAATCGTTAATATCGAATTAACATATCCTCAACTTTCTGGAAACATATTTACGAATTGACTAAACTGCTATCCGATTCAACTTTTTTGGACAAAGCTGTCGTAAATGAATGATAAAAAATCACTCAATACCAACGTGTTTACGATGGTTATTGAAAATGTCTTAATAGTTGAATTATCATTACTATTACGATTTCATGTTAGCTGGTTTGTCGTTTATGCCAAGTCTCTAGACTTATTTTATTTCCAACATAAGCTTTTGGTTCCTCCGACTTTCCTTCCCAAACCAGTTCAGAGTGGAACAGACCTTCATTGTTATTACCAGTGGCTATGATTTCTTTCCCATTTTCGAAGATAATCTTTTATTTTGTAAAAGTAATGCTTTTAACCCGTTCGCTGGCCTTTCTGACTGAAAGTAGATATTCCTCAAGTCCAGAAATAAATAACACGTTGTATAATTTAAGTTTCTTTATTGAATTCTTTCCAATAACACTCTTCAATTTTATTTTCCCTGTGGCATCCTAGAATATGCCCCTGCTCTCACGCTAAAAGAGAATATCTGAGAGCCGAGAAGTACGTAAGCGATGGTGAGCAATCGCTAGCACAACTGACCTGTATTCTATCTAGGTAGTCATCAGGTCAGTTGTGCGGTAGTCTGGATTTGGACCGGGACTCCACATTCCACATCTTCGTTGCCCGAAGATTTTCACCAGATTTAGCCGTCGTGATTATTATCGTTTCCTCAAGCTCTTGGATATCCTCCAATAGCTCCTCGTCCTTCACCATATGGTCCGATGCTCCCGAGTCTACAACAAAACGTACCTTCCTGGTGTTGGCCGCCGGCGTCTTTTTGTTTCCAGCCATCATCGCGTGTGTTCTTTTTATGGTCTGCTTGAACTTTTTCCGCTTCTTGGCAATAAACTTCTTCATAAGCGGGCACTTGTCTTTGTAGTGACCAAATTCGTTGCACCCAAAGCACCGGACATCCTTCTTCGACTTTAAGGCTATGTTTCTATGTTTCTTTGGTTTCTCCTCTCCAGCTTCAGCATCCAAAAACATGCGTTTTATCTCTGCCAGAGACTTCTGACAGAGCTCCTGATTGGAGAGGGCCAGTAAAGCGCCTTTGCGCTTAGTAAAGCGTGCAGCTTTTCTTCGTGCGATATGGCTGAACACATCCTTTCTAATTCATTTATTATCAAGTCATACTCATCAAAAGATTTTTCTGAGTAAATCCCCAATTCTATATTTTATGGAAAATAGCCTTTCTCGCATGTTGACAAGCGCCGCCTTTCCAGACTTCAGGTAGGTTTTTACCAAAATGTCCATTGCGTCATTCGCGTACCCAATGCCCACAATCTTGTTGAGCACCTCGTTGTTCACGGCCATAGTTATCTCGTCGAATGCAGTCACATCGTCGTCCAAGCGCTTCCGAAGAGTGGCCTTACGCTCCTCCTCCTGCGCTTCTATGGCTCCTGCCACCGGGTTTAAGAACTCTTCGTTGACCGGCGTACGAAGCAGGGTATTGTTGTTTATTGTTGTTTATTGAAAATAATATCATCTGACATAGGTGTCTTAATGATCTACTTAATACTATTTGTACATAACATTATAGGCATTCTTAGTTTCGTAATTGTACGCTTAAATCAGATTCAATCCGACGTCTAAAAATTGAAATGGATACATTAAAGTCAAAGTGTGTAAAATGACGTAAAAAGCATGTTATTGCGGAACGTAGAGGGTCGTTGCTGCCATAGCGTGTACTTCTTGATTCCAGAGAGAGCCAATTTCGATTGCGAAGAGTTCGTTCTGGTGCATAGATGTTACATCGGGAAAGCAGCCATGCGCAATCGATTTCGTTCCGTAAAATTTTTGCCACGAATAGAGATTGGCCGATGGAATGACGATTCGATAGCGTCTGGAGACCAAGTAGGGCACAACGATGAGCATACACGGGTATGAGTGAGCTTCAGCTTAGCCAGCTGACGCTCAACTTGCCGCTTCCACGCAGCCCAAGTAGCTTTGCTGCCGTCGAAGATGAGAGATTTGTCGACGCTATGGAGAGGTATCGAATAGGAGACAGTTCGCCCGAGAGTTTATTGTTTTTTTAGAATAAAATCAACGGATCATATGTAGATCCTAATGATAACTTAATAGTAATTACAATACAAGATAAAAATTAACACAGGTTTATACAGTTCTTGAAACAGTTAAAATTTTTCTCCCGAACACGTTCCTCGAAACATCGAAGTCGAAATGCTCAGAAAAGCGATTGAACGTTTGCAATATGCCGAGAAATGCACTGTTCCATAGTGCATCCATAGTTGTTGAGTCGAATAGGAACATAGAGCTGCAAAAGCTGGTTTCTCAATCCTCGGGGATGCACGCTGAGAGGAATGGCCTCCAGCAAAACGGGACAGTCAACTCTGGACGTTAAGAGATCAGCAACAACTAGAGCGCGCGTAGCATTTCTGCGGGCTTGAAGTGTATCTAGGTCTATGAGGCGGCAGCGATTCTCATAACTTGGTAAACGGAACGGGTCTTGCCAGTTCAGATGACGTAGGGCATACCGCATGAAGCGACACTGGATAGCCTCGATTCGTTCAGCCCCATTCTGATAGAAAGGGCACCAAACAGCTGAAGCATACTCGAGGACGGAACGAACTAAACAGCAGTAAAGACTTTTCAGGCAATACACGTATTTGAAGTCTTTGGCCATACGAAATAAGAATCGAATGTTTCTGGATGCTTTGTCGACGATGTAGCTTGTGTGAGTCTTCAACTCCAGTCGTTGATCTAGAATAACGCCCAGATCGTTGATGTCGTCAACCCGAGAAATGATTCCGTCTCCGAGAGCGTACTCCGCATAAAGAGGATGTCGCTTGATGAAAATGATACGACCGAGCATTTACTACGATTCAGGGGCAGGCAATTCAAGTCACATCACTGAGCAAACACATTGAACTGCTGCTGCAGGAAATTCGTGTCCTCTTGGCTGTTTATGGTGTGAAAGAGCTTCAGGTCGTCGGCATATGCAAGTTTTTTGCAGTCAAGGAGCGAGAGTACGTCATTAAAATATATCACGAAAATAAGTTGTCCTAAATGACTTCCTTAAGGCACACTGGAGCAGACAAGTAAATGATTTGAAAAGCAGTCACCAATACGAACGGATAACTTTCGACCTGCGAAGTAACGCTGCAGCTTTGCGATAGCGATATCGTGGTTCACCTTGTCGAATGCAGCAGAAAGGTCAGTATATATGGCGTCAGTTTGGGTTTTCATAACAAAGCTGTCTTGCACAAAAGATGTGAAAGCGAGTAAGTTAATAGTCGTGGATCGTTTAGACATGAACCCGTGTTGATCATTGGAAAGTTGGTGCTTGAAGAACGAATTAATGGGATCCAAGACATCCAATTCAAACAATTTGGCTATCGCGCAAAGAGCTGAAATTCCGCGGTAGTTGTCAACATCTCTCTTGTCACCCTTCTTGTGAACAGGAAACATGTAGGCTTCCTTCCACGGTGAGGGAAAGATTCCAACATCCAGCGATGATTGGAAAATGTACCGAACAGGATACAGCAAAATAGGCAAAAAACGCTTCAAAAAAAGTAGCAAATATACCATCCGGGCCCATAGATGTAGAGTTTTTCAGCTTAGCTGTCGCTTTCGATATGGATGCATCGTCGATTATGATACCGTTGAACGAAGAACCTATAGGCAATACATTTCTCACAACTCTAGTCAGTTGCTCAGGAGAAATGGATCCAGTTGTAAAAATGCCAGAGAACTTCTCGGCAAATAGATCACAAATTTCGGGATCAGAGTTCACTGTGTCGCTGTTCAGGAACATGTGAGACGGAAGCCCTGATTCTCTCCGCTGATTTTTCACGTGCTTCCAAAAAGATTTCGGACTGCTCTTGAAATTCTGTTGTAACTGGTTAATATAATTCTGGTAGCAATTTTTTTTTGTTTCGATTATAGTCGTTTTACCATCTTTATGGCATTCGCGACTTTATCAACGTTGCAGTTGGCGGATCGTTATTGAAAAACTTATCCGGTTCAACTGCGTTCGATGTTTACTCTTGGGCTCGAACTCGTGGACATCGGCTCAGGAGACAACAGACTTGCCAACTAAGCTATATCACAAGCCCTCTGGTAGCAATGCTTACTGGCTTTCTTATAGGCAGAATTCAATTTGCTATATTTGTTCTTAGTGTAGAGGGACTTGTGCTTGTTGTAGTTGCGTAGTGCGCGCTGCTTAGCCGTCTTCTGTCTTCGAAGACTTCCAACAACCCAGGGGGTCCGTTGATTGGTAGCCGTGCTGCGTTTCGGCACGTGACGATCGATGATATAATTCAGGATGTTCGCAAACGTCTCGGCAGCTGCATTGGGATTAGAGAAATCGAGCTCAGCCTCCCAATATGGCCGTTTTCATTTTCAATTTTGTTGATCTATCGAAGAGTCGCGGTACTCAAGGAGTCTAGGAAGATGTAGGAGGATGCCGAGAATGAAGAACGAGCAGGATCCGGAAATAAAAAGACGCTTGGGGAGGAGCACCATTTCAAATAAGGTAGATTGAAGTCACCGATGATGAGTATGTCTTCTGCCGGAGAGCAAATCGAGCTTACTTTAGAGAGGCAGAGCGAAAAAGATTCAGCTAGAGCCAAGTCTCCAGGACGGTTAGGGGGTACGTACACTACGCACAAGTAGAGTTTCCGATCTCCAAAATCAATGCGAATCCAAACAAGTTCTAAATTGTCCCAGGAATCGTCTTCAATTGGCTGAGCTGGAATCGTAGACTTCACGGCGAGTAACACTTCACCACAAGTAGACTTTTTGATGTTACGAGGACTACGGTCGCAACGGAACACTGCGTAATCTGGGCCGATAATCTGACTAGAGAGGGTCCTCTCGTTGAGCCAGGTTTCGCTGAAGGCAATGACGTCGTAGCAGGAACACGTAGTCGCCAACAAGTAGTCAATCAAACAACTATTAACACCACCGACGTTCTGGTAGAAACTGCTGAAGGGTTCGGACGATTCCAACGTAACGCGGGATCGATGATCACTGGAAAGGTAAATTCCATCACGCGGGGAAAACACTTAGTGATATCATTCCTTCATGTCTGTCTTCACTTTGCTTAGCGGCTATCTCTCCTATCGCTCATGCACGACCCGGAACTCTTCATGCCTCTGCCACCGCTGGTTGACATCGCTTCCGTCCTTCAGCCCGCTGATCCTAAACGTCCTTGCGATCTGCACTCGTTTTTGTTCCAACTGATTTCAATCGTCCAATGGGATGAAGATACTAGTTTTCCACTATCCAGATTCCTACCAGTTAACCACTGGTTCCAAATTTGCTCCGACTAGCAAATTAGTTATGCCCATAATACTTCTGGGTCCATAACCTACTAAGGTGATTCAAACTCTTGTCTAATGTAATTTTATTAGGAACATACACTGATGGCGTATTTTTTTTTGATTCCGGATTTGGCTCTGGAACCGTCAGAATAAAAAAGCAAGTTTCGGGTTTCGAGTTATTCCATACGTAGGTGTGCGTGAGAACGAGCGCAATGTTTACATGCAGCTGTCATTTTGTCCTCCCTTCTGGATTCCTTCATTCGGTTCTTCACATCCGGATTGCCGTTTTTCGTGTCCGGATTGCCGTTTTTCGTGTCCGGATTGCACTGGACTGCAGATAGTACGATTTTGCTTGGCTGAGAGGTTCAAAATCGCGGCAATAATCATTTGCCCGTTCATTATTTCAACTGTTTTGTTTTCAGCCAAAAACAGCTGTTTAATGTTTTGACAACAACGTTGAGAGTATTGGTGAACTTCTCGCAAAACTGACTTTTTTCTCAGGGCGACTCCGTCCCTTTTTCGAGCGAACCTAGGTTGCCTCTCGAGCAATAAATGAGCACGATGACAGCAGTTAGAGCGAACCTAGGTTGCCTCTAGTTTGCCTCCAGGTGAAAAAAAATACGGTATGAGTATTACTTAAAAACGGATATGTTACATTAGTGATATATAGATTTATTCATTCACTTTTCTCGGTGTGCCTATTTCTTATTTGAAGAACCATGAATATTCAATTCAATTTTCCGACCGCTAGATTCCGTTCAATATTGTATTAAACATTGTATGCAATCTTCTATGCAGGTTGTCCATTTGACGGATGACAGCTGACGGATGAAGTCTCCAAACACAGGGCTGTGTTGTCTGTAGAATGTCGCTAGTTCCCGAGTTAAATGGTTTCTCAACACAATAGAGTTGTTTTTGACATTTCTTACGCACACTTGCTGAGCGTGTACAGATGAGAAGGGACAATTAACCTCAATAACTCTCGGTACAAAAAACGGGCAACCGGTCGACACACATGGTCGTTTTTGAGGTTGATTGTACCAAAACTGAAAAATATTGATGAAACAACCAGCAGAATATCACGAACACTACCAGCGGCAAATAGGACTATTGAACCTATTCTTCGAAAAAGTATCAATTTGATAGCTCAAGAAATCGTTGATCTATGTCTTCTTCGATCCGAAAAACTGATTGGCAGTTAGGTCTAAGAGTTACCAATATTCTGGATTAATTTTTTGAGAAAAAAATATCCTAAGTTAGGTAGAAGACATGAAACATAAACCCCGTCTAAAGGCGAGGGTGGGAAACAATGACAACAATTCGAAAAATATCTACAATATTCACTTTTCATATAAGTTGAAATATCTCAGTTATATGTGGAAACACTTGAAAAAAAATTATATAAAAATATAGCAATGAGTCTGTCTTAATATATTTAAAAAAACTACAACCGAAAAGTACTGAAAGTCAAGTTCGTTTGCCCCTGTGGTTATGCAATTTTTGAACATTTTTCATAATTTTTTCCTCATCTATGAAGTGTTTTGTAGAACAAAATTTGTTTGTTATAATAAAACAAAGCTTCTGTGAATTTTTCAGCCCATACAAAATTAGATTCTAGAGGTTTATGTTCTTTAACTCCTGTAGCTATGCAATTTATGCGAAAATTGTTAAAAATTTATCCTCCATTCTGTAGGTGTAGAACAAAAGGTGATTGTGAGAGAATAAAACTAAACATCTACAAATTTTTCATTAAAAAATAGTTTCATGGGGTTAAAAATTAAAAAAAAAACCAAAACAAACAATTTTGACACCGTCCTAGGGTTCGTTTTGGCGGTCCAGACAACGCTGGTCGTAAAGTTTACTACAGTAGCGACGCCTCTCTCTTTGCTTCTCGACTTGCTCCTGATTCCCTATCCTGGGCTTGGCTGGGCTGGGCTGATGCCATTTTCCCTTATCAAAAACCAAGGGACCGGGAAAAATCACTCTCCAGAACCGTTTCGTCGACTCGTCAAGATTAATGAAGCTCATGCTCCTCTTACATGAATGTATGTAGCTAGCCTAGCTTCAGGGGCTACAGGAGGATGGGTAAGATATTTTTGGGGGCTTCGTTTCTCACCGAGCAGCAGCGATCCATTCATAAGCAATGGCGGGTCTCGTGGCTGGAAGTGGAATTCCTCAGCCAGCGCGCTGAGAAGCCATTGTTCAAGGACAAGGGTCACTCTCGTTTGCGGCCAGCCGGTTCAGCTCAAATGAATTGGTTGCCCGGCTAGCTGCTTGGAAGAATTGAATAGATTTTGGGGATGATTCGACTGGACATTTGCCATGTTGAATCGATTGTTTGGGTGTGTAATACATCGTCTGGTTATTGGATCGTTTTCGCCGACAGCCAAGTTAATAGGGATAAGGGTATGCTTTCAGGATGATTTGTGATGTCGGCGTCGAAAAAAAGAAGGAAATCATTGTAGACGTTTTTTTCAAGACCATAATCAATTTCTTCAAATAATTTGTTCGAAGTACTTACAAGTTGTAAGTAATCAATTTCAAACATGTTGGAAATTAATTTTAGAAAAAATACATATTTGCAGTACAAACATATGTACATACATCTATTTGAAAAAAAAAATCCCAAATGAAAAACCATAATCATAATCACCTTCAAGAACTTCTAAAATATTATGTATTTGATCTTAAATCTTAAATATTAACATACAAATTTGATATTCTTACTTACTATCGGATCGTATCACGTAAAAATTGATTGCTTATGTGAAGCTTATTGCCCACTTTTTTGCCCTATTTTCCCTATTGCTTTTTGTGTCTCACTGTGAATGAACCAGAAATTAATTTTCTTCATTTGAAACTTACCTAAATACCGACCTCTCCTAAATTTCTTTTATTCTGACTTTCAACAAAAGCTGAGCCGGATTAAGACCTTGGGGTGCCTGTGGCAAATTTAGCCGGGGGCCCTTTCTATAGGAAGTTTTTTTTGTCATTTCCAAATCATCAGAGAGAATAAAATGAAGCGAAATACAAAGGAATCATTCAGAGTTTTATTTGTAACCAACTAGAAAAGAGGATAAAATAAGATTTGTTTTTTTCATTTGGCACCTGTAAACAGTTCTATAAGATTTTCAAAATCAGTTTCCTTCAATAATTCACTTCCAATGCTCAGCATTGCCAAAGCACTCAAACGTACATCCGTAGTAGCAGTCTGAAGCCTATTTTTTATTATAGCTACTAAAGCTACGTTCTACGAAGCAATTTGTCCTCATTACGCTTAGGTAAATGTATTCGGAGAACAACATTCACGTTTGGGAAAGTATCTGCCCAATTTAATTCATGAACGCACAACGCCTGTTCCGCTGATGATAAACACGATCTCGCCTTAGGGAACTCAGTAAACTAGATCATTTCGTCTAGGAGGTAGTTATTAACAAAGTTCGGATAAAAACTAACAAGTTTTTCAGCCTCAGAGCGTATTTCACTTTCTGTTAAAGAACAAAGGTTTATCAAACCAGAAAATCTCTCGTAGACGTATTCATAATAAAGCATCTTTTTTTCAAAGCTTGTTAGAGGTTTTTCAAGGGAGCCAAAAAGACATCATTTTTGAATCGTTCTTCCGAATCTGTTGTATCAACGTAACCAGTCAATTTACCCAGATTTCTCATCCTTATTTTTTTTCACCAACTTACTGAATGTCGTTAAGTTCCAGCTCTTCGAATCTTGCTTGAAAAAAATCAAAAACCCGTCAAGAGAGTCGCATATGTCGACAATTTTCAATAAATCCACGATTGTTCCCTGAAGCGCCTTGCATGAGAGATTAAATCGAACAAGAATTATTGTCCACATTACGGTAAGTGAAGTGTTTTCGAAATCGTCCATTTTATAAGCTGGACGTATCGCTTCGTGTCCAATTAACGGGGCCTTATCCAAGGTTGTCAGAAAAAAATTGCCGTTTTTGGCAAAAAAAAATTCCAATTTCCTGGGATTCGACCCAAAAATTGTGTTTCTTCAGCGACGCTGTTTCATTTTACATTCATAAGAAAATCAATTAACCTTACTAATATTATTGTTAAAATTCACTCGCGACGACCGAACGACCGATGTTTACACCGCGACATTTCTTGACTGGCAAACCACGTGGCAAATGTAAAGTCTGTTCAATGAAGTTTAATCGAAGCGGGTCGAAACAAGTAGAAATGGATTGACAATTGATCACCTGTCTGTTTCCAATTGACTTCAACCGATTTCTACCAGGTCAAAACAAATCCTGCTGCCGAGCTGGATTGGTTTCGACTAGTTTCTACTTGCTCCACTGAACAACGACCTGACTAGTTTCGACCAAAACATGGGCTCGTTGAACATTCACCAGTTAACAGAAATCAGTCGAAACCGATTTTTACCAACCATTGAACGAAGCTGTAAACGATAACAGAGACTCGTAAGTGAGAGAAAACGTCAATTCGCTATTGTTCTAAAATCGACGAAGAGTGAATTCGTGATGTTCACTGGAATTGCTACCAGTTGAACAGATAACTCGCTAAATTTGAAACACTCACAGCCCGGCTACCTTTTACTCAGACGTCGCCTCATGTATGAAGCAGCCGACGGCTGTTCTTAATGAACTCAAATATCAGCGGAAAAATTACTCAGACGTCAGAAAATCCGGCACTCAGAGAACTCGAGTGCTTGAAGGCGACAGCTGAGTAAAAGTTGATCAGTTTGTGCGAGGCGGTTGAACTTGATTGGTTTTGCGCAGCAAAAACTTGAAATTTTACATGGTGAATATATTGATTTTAAAGGTAATTTCTAGATGTTGATACGGTTTCAGTGATATAGTGATGATGGTCCAAATAGATTTGCCATCTAGTACGGCATAATGGGTCCCGGCCCGGAAGACGAAACCCGACGGGCCAAAAAAAAATTTCAAAAAGTTTCTGGATTTTTTTTTAAATAAGGGTGTATAAACAATATTTTGACTTTTGTTATTCATCAATCAACAAATCCGTCATTTGTCTGAATAATAATACAGGTTTTAGTTAGCCAAAAACCGCTTCAGAATTATTCGCGCATTCTGAGTAACCATGACTCAGTTGTCGCGAAAAGGGCTGTTAGTCAGTTCTGAGTAAAGGCCGTTTAGTCAGAACTGAGTAGGTGCGGTTTTAGCGACAACTGAGTAACCGCCACTCTGAACTGAATAGCTGAAAGTTAGCGAGAATAAATCATTAGAGAAGAATCACTTCCATCTGTACCGTTGAGCCGTCAACACGTACGCCGGAGCATCGTATCGTTGCTGTGTACCTGCAGGAACATTTTACATTATTTATTTTTCCTTACCTGTATTTCAATCAGCACTTTTCAGTGCTAAAATTATTTTTATTTTCTTTTATTCATATTTTCTCTTTTCTTTCCAGCATGGGGAAGTCTTCGGCCGGCTCAAGGGCCGGAAGAAAACGGATTGCTGAACCTAATCCAGGGCCATCTGCCCAAAAAGTTGAAATTTCCAATTCATTCGATGTCCTTCATAACATCGGTGATGAGGAAATATTCATATTTAATTCTGATAAGAGTACTAAGAAACCTTCTTCTTCTTCTTATACTCTTAAAAACGAAAAGATTCCACCAATAACGGTCACGATTCCTGACTTCAATGCCTTTCGAAAAGAAATCGTCACTTCCGTCAAGGATGTGAAGATTTCTTTTCAGATCGGTCGAAGGGGAACTGCTCGTATATTGGCGGAATCTTTTAATGATTTTCAAAAGGTTTTGAATTATTTGAATAATAAAAAACACCAATTTTTTACGTACGACACTAGAAGTGATCGTCCATTTAAAGTTGTACTTCGTGGTCTCACTGGCGATCAGACACCGGATGAGATCACAGCTGAATTAAATTCTTTGTTAGGTTTTTCTCCAATTCAAGTAATTCAAATGAGGAAAAGAACCAACACGAATAATATCAGTAGTGTTGGTTTTGCTCCTGAACTTTATTTGATCCATTTTAAAAAGGATCAGGTTAATAATTTGCAAATTCTTGAAAAGGCTCGTCTTATGTTTCATTGTCGAGTCAAATTCGAACCTTTTCGTAAATCTTCTACCAATTTTCTTCAAAATATTACGCAATGTCGTCGTTATCAAGCTTTTTGTCATGGCACTAAAAATTGTAGAATGAATGCCAGATGCATGTTTTGCGGCTCATTCGATCATGAAAAATCTAAATGCCTTTTTGGTGGTGATAAGCCAAAAACAGAATTTTTTAAGTGTGCAAATTGCGCAGGTAATCATTCCTCGAATTCGCTAGACTGTCCCATCAGGGCAAAAATTATTGCTTCTAGGAAAAACCCCAAAGTTTCCAGAAAAGTTTCTTCTCCTCCTTCCTCTTTTTCGTCTACACACGTCAGACCGGCAAACAACCTGCCTGTTCGCAGTCAGCCTCGGCCTACTTTGGAATCACGGCTGGGTAATACCCGAAGTGATTTTAATGTTACCTGGGCTGATTCTGCGCCCCAGACTCGTTGTTTATCGTTCTCAGAGGTGGTTGAAAATGGGTTGCCCTCTTCAGGTTTAACTAATAAAAATGGGAAAAAACCAAGTCTCAACGTTCATGCGAAGGCTTGGGAAAATCCCCGAAATTCAAATACTTTTTCTTCTCCTTCCTCTTCTGATTCTAACAATTTTGTTGATTTGGGTGAGATTACTGAGGAAAAATTAAAATTTTTGCATCAAAATTTAATGGAAATGATGCAACTTATGTTGAAAGCAAATTCAATGTTTGAAGCTTTCCAAACTTCTTTTAATTATGCTAACAAAATTATTATGACTTTACGATTCCCTCATGGATCCAAATAGATGTTTAAATATTATGAATTGGAACGCTAGATCTTTGCTGGCTAACCAAGACGAGTTCTTTTTATTTTTGAAAACTCAAAACATACATATTGCTGCCATCACTGAAACTTTTTTAAAGCCAGACAATAACTTGAAAAGCAATGCTTACTTTAAAATTTTACGAAATGATCGACTTGATCGACAAGGTGGGGGTGTAGCTATTGTCATCAATAGTCGTCTCAAATTTAGACTTCTTCCTTCTTTCAATACAAAAGTCTTAGAAACAATTGGAATTGAATTAGAAACTTCTATGGGGAAAATTATAATTGTAGCGGCATATTTGCCTTTTCAATGTAGTGGTGAACAGAAAAATTTTTTGAAGGGAGATTTACAAAAACTCACCAGAAATAAATCTAAATTTTTTATTATTGGTGACTTTAATGCAAAACACCGATCTTGGAATAATATTTCATCAAATTCAAATGGGAATATTTTGTTTAATGACTGCTCTGCAGGTTATTATACTGTTGAATATCCTAATGGGCATACTTGTTTTTCTTCAATTAGAAATCCCTCCACAATTGATTTGGTTCTAACGGATTTAGGCGAGCATTGTAGTCAATTAGTTACTCATGCGGACCTCGATTCAGACCACCTTCCAGTAACATTTTCTTTATCCCAAAGTCCCATTGAAAACCCTTTAAAATCAACTTTTAATTTTCAAAAGGCTAACTGGGAGCGATATATGAATTTTATTGAACGTAATTTAGATGTAAACGTTCCACTGAATTCAATAGAAGATATTGATTTGGCTGTGGAAAATTTGACAACTTCAATAGTCAATGCTAAAGCCGCCTCAATACCTAAAGTTAAACATAAATTTAATCAACCTTTAATTGATGATGATCTTCAGTTTTTGATACGACTGAAAAACATTCGTCGACGCCAATATCAACGTACTAGAGATCCTTATTTGAAATTAATTTATTGCGACCTTCAAAAAGAGATCAAACGTCGTTTAAATTTCATTCGTAATGAAAATTTTGCTAAAGCACTAGAGGACATAAAACCCTACTCAAAGCCATTTTGGAAATTAACTAAAATTTTGAAAAAGCCCCAGAAGCCAATTCCTACTTTGAAAGATGGGGATAAACTTCTTTTAACTAATTCAGAAAAGGCTCAAAAATTAGCCCAACAATTTGAGTCTGCTCATGATTTTAATTTAAACGTTGTAAGTCCAATTGATGCTCAAATTTCCCTAGAATTTGATGATATTCTTTCTAAGCAAAATGTGTTTGAAAGTTCTTGTGAGACAAATATTGATGAACTTAAATTGATTTTCAAAAAATTTAAAAATATGAAAGCTCCAGGGGAAGATGGGATTTTCTATATTCTTCTTAAAAAGTTGCCTGAAAGCACTTTAAATTTTTTAGTTAAAATTTTCAACAAATGTTTTCACTTGGCCTATTTTCCCAATAAATGGAAAAATGCCAAAGTAACTCCAATTTTGAAACCTGGAAAAAGTGCTTCAGAGCCTTCAAGTTATCGACCAATTAGTTTGCTTCCATCTTTAAGTAAACTATTTGAGAGAGTTATTTTGAATAGAATGATGATTCACATTAATCAGAATTCCATTTTCCCTGATGAACAATTTGGTTTTCGTCATGGACATTCTACTACACATCAACTTTTGAGTGTAACTAATATGATTAACGCTAGCAAATCTGAAGGTTATTCAACTGGTGTTGCTCTTCTTGATATTGAAAAAGCTTTTGACAGTGTTTGGCACAAAGGTTTAGTAGCTAAATTAGCTCGATTTGATTTTCCTATATATCTCACCAAAATTATTCAAAATTATTTGACTAGCCGAACCTTACAAGTAAGCTATCAAAATTCATGCTCTGAAAGGACACCCATTAGAGCTGGTGTCCCTCAAGGCAGTATACTTGGGCCAATTTTATACAATATTTTTACTTCTGATCTTCCTGATGTACCAGAAGGAAAAGGTAGAAGATTATTTGCTGATGATACTTTGCTTTCAGCAAAAGGTCGAAATTTACGGGTGGTACGCAGTAGATTGCAACAAAATTTAAATTCCTTTTTGAATTACTTGAAAATGTGGAAAATTTCTCCTAACGCTTCCAAAACTCAACTTATTTTATTCCCCCATAAGCCAAGAGCAAATTTTTTAAAACCTAATGAAAATCATTCCATAACTTTTAATGGGGTTTCATTAGAATGGTCTGATCACGTGAAGTACTTGGGACTTACACTTGATCGGAATCTTACTTTTAAAAATCACATTGAAGATATTCAATCTAAATGTAATAAATACACTAAATCTCTTTATTCTCTCATCAACAGGAAATCCCGGTTGTGTCTGCGAAATAAGATGCTCATCTACAAACAAGTTTTCCGACCAGCGATCATGTATGCAGTTCCGATTTGGTCTAGCTGCTGCGCGACGAGGAAGAAAGTCATCCAGAGGATTCAGAACAAAGTTCTGAAAATGATTTTGCGGCTTCCACCTTGGCACAGCACCGAAGATCTTCATCGGATTGCAGGCATTGAATCTATCGAAGAGATGGCCAACAAAATCATCTCCAACTTGAGAGGCAAATCGATGCAGTCTTCCATCGCAGAGATTCGTTCTCTTTATGTTTAGTTTAATTTTAAGATAGTGTTTAGTTTTAAGTATAAAATATTTTTGCTATTACAGGATGTTCTCCTACATTAAAAACTTGATTGCGCTAAGCAAATTTAAATCTTATAAATAAATTTTTATAATCTAGTTACTTATAGGGCTATGAACAGTTCATTATTGAGCTGAACACCTAGTTTAATGCAATAATGTAATATAAGTGTAATCATGATTTGATACAAATAAAGACATATTTAATAAAAAAAAAAAAAAAAAAAAAAAAAAAAAAAAAAAAAAAAAAAAAAAAAATTAAAAAAAAATAATCATTAGAGAAGTGTTGTCAATAAGACGGATGGATAATTCAATATATCAATCGCCATTGTAACCTGACCTTTCTACAAGACTTTAAAAAAAAACGAACACAAACACATACAGGATATCAATGAAACTTTTATGTTTCCTCGAAGAGATTCCTTTTTTTTAACTCGTACACCTTTCGATGGCTGATGATGGCTAGCATCTTATACAAATGCTAAAACCACCAACCCACAGAAAGTGTACTATGTATGCCGTGACCGGGATTCGATCTCATACCCGCTGGCTTAGAAGATTTGAAGGCTATCCTCTACGCCACGGGCTGCGGCGAACTTGACGAGAATAATAATCTGATGATATTATCAGTTTTCCGATACAAATAGTATCGCGTTTAATATGATATCACAACAATTATCATATTTTCTCAATCCAAACTTAGAGATTCGAAATTTATTTTAACCTCAAAAACTTAAATTTTGGAACTACGTAAAAAATTTAGCAAATCTGGAAACTGTGAATATTCCCAAAACTCTGTGTTCTGTGACACAGATTCTGTGATGAAAATTTGCCCAAAATTCTATGAAATTACAGATTTTTCTTTGATTTCGGCAACCTTGACCTTATCTTCGATGTTTTCGAGAATTCTTTGCGCTGTTTGTATTTTTTCATATCCATTTTAAAAGCCTTCGACAGCATCGGTACGAGCAGACCAGCGTGTGTCAGACAGATTTTAATGTCAATATTTTTTCGTTGTTAAATGTGCCCAAAAAAATTGCCAGCGATCAGTCGATTTAGCAAAAAAATCGTACAATCTCTTGATGAAACTTAAAAACTTAATCACTGCAGAACACGAGCTTGCGGCCGAGTGAGTGGGCATGGGATGTACATTGCCAGATAGCTTATATCCAGTAGTCTCGCTTACATTCCAGAGTATTTTACAGCCAAATTGTGAGTTAGGTCAATCCACTGACACCGAAAAATATTTGGTCGCCTTGATTTCCTGTTTCTGCTTTACTTCCTTAGACATGATCCGAATCAACTCCTCGTATATCGTAGAAGATAAAAAGGATTGCTTCCCTTTTCCTGGATGAATGTGTTTTTACAAATGTTTTGCCAGAAAAGGGTCAAATTTTGTCAAAAGTTCAATAATTCCTAAAAAATTTCCATCTCTTGCAGAACCAACTATTTCATAATTTCCTGTAAAAGCCAAGCCTCTTTCGGCTGAGAAACGATCGACTTCAACAACCTTTCGCGGAACTTTCTGCCAGTACTTTCTTGTTTCCATATCTTTTTCAAACTGCAAATCCACTTGACATGATTCAGTGCATCGACAATTGAATTTCAACACCGATTGTTGATGCTCATCACTGCGTTCATGAAATTTGAGCTTTTCTTCAGCTTTTTCCAGTTACTAAATCCATTTTCTGACGAAAAGACTGATTTTGTACTCACTATTAGCACGCAGTAAAAGCAATACACATTACCCTTAGATTAGCCTTTTCCGCAGGTGTAGTTCTTCATTTTCGTGCTTCAAGTAAGACATAGAGCTGTTAAAGTACCTGTTTAACGAAGTTTCATCTATTTTGAAAACGCGTTTTGATTCTGGATAGGGATCGTCTTCATATTTTTATTATTGTTGCATATTTTCTTCTGGATTGACTTGAAGGTCTTCACAATATTCTATCACAATATCACTGAATTTTTGCATTTACGATTTGTACATACACGATTGGTACATTATGAGAAATCTTGATATAAGTAGGTCACAAACCTTTTCATTCATAGGTAATATTTGAGAATTAATATGCACAGGCTTAAGTTAACATTTTTTGAAGAATAACCGCTTTGATATTTCACTACCCCGTTTGTTGTAATCTAAGTTAAGAGGTTAAGTAAACGGACCAAAACCTCCTGAACTAATTGTACTGATCTGAGGAATTTTTGAAACATCATGAATTTAATCTCAGGTTTTTCATTTACTATATAAGCAAACATTATTGACAGAAATTTGATTTATTAAAATATTATCTAGCTATCATCTTCTTCTATGCAGTTATCCAGACAATTTATAAGGGATGTTCAGCTCATTCAGTCGGACAAATCAAGATAATACCAATAATACATTATACCATGGGTGGCCAATATTTTCAACAGGCGAGCCAAATTATGGATATGAGATTTTCTTTCGGGTAAAACAAGTATTTTTTCTTCAATATTCAAGAAAAAATACAGAATAAGCTATAAAAATTCAAAGTTTTTGCATACGCCTGCTTCAAGTACAGATGCAATTTAGTAAGTAAGTAAGTAAGCTTCTGGAATCTTGTTTCGTGAGCATTCCTGAAGGTTCCAGAATAAACTTGAATCTTGAAGAGTGGAGTGCCGGGAACATTCTAGAAAGTGCGATGCGCTAATACAAGTAGCCTTGCGCTGCTAGGCGAGTAGAGTTTCATTTAAAATTTGCACGTGTTCGTTCATCCGTAGTTCGTCGAGAAGTTAACCTACAAGGTTTAGCAGTGATTGAAATCCTCACCAATTTTCTCATCAGAGGCATTCAAAATACACACTTTGAGGCCTCGCATAGCTATACAGGAGACGATACATATACATTCGTTTGCTGCCCCGAACGAACTCTTTCAACGTTCGGTTGCTACATGATGCATGAAGAAGACGAGGCACACATACTCATTTACGTTCTTCAATTTGAATAACTCCAGCCGATAGCTGTCGTTGAGGAGAACATCTTCAACCTCGCCGCAATGGTTGAGGCAACAACAAAAACAACCGAACTTATTGCATTGCATAGGCCCGCAACGTATGGAGCAAGGAGAAGGGAGGAAAAGAAACGAAAAAACTAGCTGCCTGCGTGCGGTTGCTGTGCAATAATAGCAATAGCAGAAAAACCTCGGGTATTCGATCCAGGCACAAACGAGGAGACTCGGGTTTGCTCTGCCTTTTGAATTCGGTTCCCTCAAGAATGTAACAGGAGATGAGTGAGAGCCATTCGTTTGGTTTTTTGGATTCGCTGCCTCGAATGTATATTGCTTCTTGAAGGCGGGCCATATGAGAGCGTATGCATAATCGGTTTTGTCGTTTTTGCTGCCTCAAAGCAACCTTTGCTTCCGAGTTAAGCGTTGAGCGAGAGATGGTTGATCAATTCATGCTCAGCAAAATTCAATCACTGCTTTTGAATTCGGTTCCCTCAAGGTTGTAACCAGGGATGTCAACCTTCCAGATTTTGTCTGGATCTTCCAGACTTTTTGGACTTCTGTCAGACATTTTTTCAGGTTTCCAGACTTCCAGACTTTTGTCATTTCTTCCAGATAATTCCAGATTTTTGAGTTAGAACATACATTGTTCTATGAAACTATGAAAATTCAAAATGGTCATGGTAGGTTATTGTGTAATATGGCAGGAAATAATTGAAATTTTTGAGTTATGAATTCAGAAGTGGTTGAAAGTTATTAATAATGACAAATGCTTCGAAGATGTATGCAAAATTGAGAGTAAAACAGAACATATGTAAAGCGAACCATAGACTACATCAGATTCATGCAAATGTGATGAAATTCGATGAAATTTTGTCGCTGTCAATACGAGTTGCATCGTGTTTGGCACTGCAAACGGTTTGAGTAAAATCGGTCGGGACGGAAATATTGTGTACAAACCACCCTCTGTGGCATGGTGTATGGTGCTGTTTGTACAAAATTCAGGCCATTTACTCAGCCCCAGCATCGGTGGAGGTGGTTTTTGGTTGTTACTGTTTCCGCCAGCAATCATTTATCTTCGCGGGAAATATGTTGGTATCGTGTGTGAGCGAGTATAGATCAAACAATCGTCGTGGAATCATCGAATTTGCACACGCCCTTTGTGTAGTCTATGGCCCGCTTAACTGATAGTAACAGAATCAAACGATTAGTGTCTATCTGCAACATTCAGGTCTGGCGACCAAAAAAAACTCACCACCTTCAAAAATAAGCTATCCAGATATTTCCAGCCATTTCCAGACATTTTTTCAAAATCTTCCAGACTTTTGCGAAAAACAGTTGGCAACCCTGGTTGTAACAGGAGATGAGTGAGAGCCATTCGTTTGGTTTTTTGGATTCGCTGCCTCGAATGTATACTGCTTCTTGAAGGCGGGCCATATTGAGAGCGTATGCATCATCGGTTTTGTCGTTTTCGCTGCCTCAAAGCAACCTTTGCTTCCGAGTAAAGCAGTGAGCGAGAGAAGGTTCATCAATTCATGCTCAGCAAAATTCAATCACTGAGGTTTAGAGAATAATTGTTAATATCACAAAAGCCTTAGCTCACAATTTCACCAACTAGTCGATTTCTTCTAATTTTGGTCCACCCTCCACTTTTTTCTGTCAAACATGACCATAAAAAAAGAAAAAATCATTGAATCAGTGATCTAAAAAAAATCATTAAAGGATACTCATCGTAAGCAATATAAAATAAGCTCAGATCGAACACAAAAAGAGCTTTGTGTGCACTTGCCGGCAAATTATTAGACTTTTTTTAATTATCTGAAGGAAAATCGGTGAGTTTTGGGTCAAAGGGCTTGAACAACAAACGTTTTGAAAAATAGTTGATAAGGCGGGTAAGACGGACACCTCAAGGTGGGGTACAACAGACACATAAGTTTTTCCAGGTATTTTAACTTTTTTCATCGGTTTGATCCTCCGTATGCCTTCAAAAGACCTTGGCAAGAGCAATTGTCGGTCGAAAAGCACTCACCATCTCAAACAGGTCACAATAACTGTAAAAACAAGATCTCCGGTGAAAAAAGGGCCTATAAAATCCGTAATTCCGAAACCACACTGTTTCGCTTCTGGACTCGGAACAGTTGGTTCCATTTTGGCTAAAACATTTTCAAATACTCAACTCACAGAAATATCTACTTTTACAGCAATTTTTTCGGCAAAATGTACTTTTTTAAGCAGTGTCCGTTCTACCCAAACATTTTGGAAAAGTGTTATTTGCAAGCATGTTTTAAATAGCTATAAAAACATTTATGATGTAAGAAACTTACTAATTCAAATGGTTAATGCGGTAGCAAACTACCTAAACTGTCCATCTGCACGAAAACTGCGACGAAAAAAGCAATATCTGGTTTTCTATTGCGATTCTACCTTAGGGTGTCCGTCTTACCCGACTTTCCCCTACATCTATTTTGAATCAATTAAATCAAACAATTTTTTTAGTATATTAGCCTTTTAGCTTTTTTTGTAGTTTTAAATAGCGTCAAAATCGGAAGAAATCATGAATCCAAATTAAAAATCAAAATATTGTTATAAAACTTCGATTTCAGGTAAAATAAGCGAGTATATGAATAAGATAAAAAGAATAGAATTTTGATTTCGGTATCACAATTCAGATTTTGAAATTCATAATCAGCGATCATTTAAAAGTTAGTTATCAAACTCAAAAATGAATAAGATGTATTATGAAATTTAATTACTTTTTTTTTGCAATTCCAATTACGATACGAAAAGTTCATTCGGTGTCATGGATTCTATGACATAGAACACGGAATTTTGAAAATATTCACGGATTTTACAGATTTTTTAAATTTTGTACGTATTTCCAAAACTATAACTGGGAAGTAGGCGTTGGTTGAATGTGACAGACGTGATTTTTGGAGCTGAAAATTTTATATTACCAAAATTTCAACAATTTAATGTAAATTAAAATTCGGTTGTTGAATATTAAGCAAGTAATACCAAAAGTGTTAACGTGATAGATAGTTTCATCTGTAGAACGCCGTTTTATCGAACTGTCTGGTGTTGTGAAAAATGTGATCATGAATAGGAGTTGCGAAATCAAGTGGAAATCAGAAAGGAGAAGATGTGGACTTTGGAAGAATTGTATTTGAGCGGAACCGTTAATTGTTAGTCTTTTTTTTTTTCGATTATAGTCGTTTTACCATCTTTATGGCATTCGCGACTTTATCAA
The DNA here is from genome assembly GCF_029784155.1 of Uranotaenia lowii. Lineage (NCBI taxonomy): Eukaryota > Metazoa > Arthropoda > Insecta > Diptera > Culicidae > Uranotaenia > Uranotaenia lowii. The sequence goes on along the minus strand of NC_073692.1, from coordinate 234,941,465 downwards.
CGTTGCAGTTGGCGGATCGTTATTGAATAACTTATCCGGTACAACTGTGTTCGATGTTTACTCTTGGGCTCGAACTCGCGGACATCGGCTCAGGAGACAACAGACTTGCCAACTGAGCTATATCACAAGCCCAATTGTTAGCTGTGATTTTACGGTTTTTTACGAGTTCTGACCTGTAGAAACTTAGGTTATTTGTTCATGTAGTTAATACAGTTGGGGCTGGAAATTAATATCAGAGTTGTTGACTAGAGGAGCAACAAACTAAAAAGTTTGCATTATGTTATTTTGTCAAACTATAGCTCAATTGGCAACGTTCATGTCGTCCTAGCCCATTTATGTAAGTTCAGGCTCAAGCATAAACCTCGATCCCAGTTGCACCGGATAGGTTTGTCCATACCGATCCGCCAACTGAATCGTGAATAACAGTCGCGAATGATATACAAATGTTAAACGACTATACTCGAATCGAAAAACAAATAGTCAAGTTTTTGTAACGAAATAGACAAAGAAACCAACAACAAATTAGAAACATTAAATTAAAACTAATTTTTAAAAGCTGAACTAAACCACCTCAAAGGAAGTGAATTTACAAGCATCAAAATATCTCTGCATTTAAAGAGTAGGAAGTTCATGTTAACGAAGCAAGTTTCAGACTTCCCCAGTTGTTGATCTTTAAACTCAATTTGGCACAAGAATGCAGCTAGTTTCGAAGATTTTAAACTTGCCTGGGACATGTTCCGCTTGAAAGCATGTGTTAATTTTCAGCAGGTTCGTTTTCAGCATCTGTACACCGGAAAATTTCCCTGCTGCCAAAAACCTGCAGCGAGACCACTTGCGGTTTTCATTCGTGCACCCATTGCTAGTTACACCCAAAATTCAGCCTCTGTGCCAATGGCGTGTAGTCAATTACATAGCATCATTGGTACAAGAAGATAACGCGACCGGTGCTGATTCGATTTGCTATCACCGGCATTAATCTCCCAAGTTAACCGAGTTGCGTATGTCTGAAAGAAACAAAATAAAAACGCTTTCACGTCCCTCCCTATCGCATCACAAGACGAAGAAGGATGGAAATAAATACCGGCCAACACCAGGCAGCCAGCGAACCGAGCACTGTGCGTGTGAATGTAGCAAAAGCAACAACAAAAACATCCTTCTAATTCAATCAACCGGCAAACACGGCTAAGCTGTGCCTGTGTATGTAGCAAAAGCAACGACAAAAACATTCCTTCAATTTACCGGCAAACAACACCGGCCAAGCTGCCCGGCTTTAGCAGCTGTGTATATGTAGCGTGTGTATGTAATAGCAGGCAGTAAGCAAAGCACAGTTCTCATTCAATGGGTTTCCCGTTCCTTCACTCCCGTTCCCTTTCCCGTTTCCATCTTAAGACAAAGGAATGCATTGAAAGGAGGCCGAACGCCGGCAAGCCGCCGTTGTACGTTTTTTGTGATTGATCGGTAACAGAAAGCCTATGACAAATATACCTCGTCCTGCATGAAGTTCGAATAGTACTGTTGGAACTGGAATCACTGCCAAAACACCGCGACAGCCGAGACACCTAACGACAACGACGAGGACCAGCGACTTTGACAGAGACCGTGAAAGTATGACATCGACGGAGGTCTGTCCATTACGATCTGTTCAATTTTGCAAGCTCATCAAGTAGACAGCGTAAAATAGATTTGGTGAAGTGAAATTAATTTATATCAACATTTCCATTTTATTTAGATTTGCTTTGCGATAAATGGTAACTATAGTTACATAGAAACCAAATACGTAATCATATGAAAGAATTCAGTGAATTACAATCAGGTACAATTTCATAGTAGGATTCCTAACCTATCCATGTGCACTTATATACTTATACCACATTACAGAAGCCATCCTAAATTATCAAAGTTGTAGCGTAGGTTCGGAATAATTATACGCAAACACTGAATATTGTACGTAGAATCTAATACTCTTTATAAACAAACATTAATAAATATTTGCCTATGCAGTTGTAACACTTGCTCACAAAATCAGCGTTTTGCCTACCCGCGCCTGCAACAAACTACAAAATATTCAACCGACACGATGCTCCGAACACCGCCAAATCCCACTCGTCAGGAATCACAGGAGCATTGGTGTGTGGCGTGCGATAAACCTAACTCCGCCAGCGATCTCGTCCAGTGCGATACCTGTAACGATTGGTGGCACCAAACGTGTGCCGGAGTCACAGGATCGGTCGAACACCGCCCATGGAACTGCAGAAAGTGCCTTCCAATAGTTCCAGCAGGCAGTATCCGTTCTCTCGGCTCAAGTGTACGAAGCAATCGCATCCAACTCCAGTTGCAGCAGCTTGAAGAGGAGCGCGCTCTGGAGCAACAGGCCCGCGAATTGAAACTGCAGGCTAAACTCGAATCCATTCTGGCTGAAAAAAAGTACAGTAAAAAAAAATTCGAGCTTCTTCAAGAAGAATGCGATGCTATAGATGAAGAACGCAGTGTATGCAGTAAAATAAGTCAATCAGAAAAACACCAAATGATTGAAAAATGGGTTGAGAATGCAGCGAGTCCCGAAAAAAACGATGAAATTAGCAACACGCTTCCCAAACAAGTTGAAACGTCAAAACAATCGACGAACAAAAAATCAGTCCAGAAACCAGTCGTCGATCAAAATTCATTGACTGTGGGAAACTTCCCTCAATGGAAGTCTGTTGTGACTGGAAAAAGCGCATCAATAATCCAGGATCCGAAATCGTTAGAGCAGGCTATACCAGCGTTTTCCGAGAAGCCATTCGAATCATTACCTGTCTTCCAGAACCAGGTAAAAACGATTGTTTCGTCCACTGCTTTTTCTTCGATTGCCTCGTATTCAAGAGGTACACACACAGTACCAACGAAAACACCACTGGCCATCGTGAATGAAACGAATTCGTTGCACTCCCCGATTCCTTCATCACGTGTGATTAAATCGTATCCAGCTAGAGGTACAATGTCCTACACCGTTTTGCAACAACATCAACATCACGAGCCGCATCAACAACAAATCTTCCAACGTCAACAGATACAGCAGTTTTATCCAGAGGTAACGGAACCAACAAATGTAGCAGTGCCTCATGTGCCCCCAAGTCATCAAAATCCAGGTGAGCCCGTTTCATTATTACCCTCTGATGGACAAGCATCAGGACCCCATGAAAGTAGTGCCCTCGAACCTCTTTTAAAACAGCTCGGTTTGGGCCCTAACGAACAAGTCATATTTACCAATCCATTGACCTCATATCAACCTACCCCCTCACAACTAGCCGCTCGACAGCTTATGGCTCGTGACCTTCCCATATTTGATGGTAATGCATCCGACTGGCCCATATTCATAAGTAGTTTTACTAACTCTACTCTCGCTTGCGGATATAGCTCTACAGGCAATCTTATTCGCTTACAAAGATGTCTGAAAGGTGGGGCGTTGGAAGCTGTGCGAAGTAGCTTATTACTTCCAGAGTGTGTACCTGACGTGATAGAGACGCTCCGTATTCTTTATGGTCGTCCGGAAATTTTATTAAAATCCTTGTTGGAAAAAATCCGTTCGATTCCAGCCCCCAAACCGGAAAAATTAGAAACTTTGATTGATTATGGCTTAGCCGTCAAAGGTTTGTGTGCCCATATGGAAGCGGCGAATCAACAGAACCACCTTTCAAACCCATCTTTACTTATGGAACTTGTTGATCGGCTACCGGCACATTTGAAATTAGAGTGGGCGAACTTTAGTGCTGATATTGTCGACGTTAATTTGCGGAACTTCAGTACCTTTATGACTGGTTTAGTAAGATCGGCTAGTCGCGTTACTTTGTACAATGGTGAAAAATCACACACTAAGAACGTTAGTATACACACCCATTCTGAATCAAACACTCCGGTTGAGTACACTCCTGTGGGTAGAGTTTGTCCTGCTTGCAGCAAAAATCATCGATTATCTGAATGTGAAAGATTCAAATCACTCGACATTGATGAGCGTTGGAAATTTATCGAAACTGAAGGAGTATGTCGAAATTGCTTATACAAACACGGAAAAAGATCCTGCCGCAGCAATAACCGTTGTGGAATCAATGGATGTACCCATCGACATCACTCTCTGCTCCATTCCGTCCGTTCAGCCACAACCCCTCCGCCTTGTTCCTGCAATCGGTCTGCCAATGTTAGCACTCAAAATTCAAAAATAAATAGAACGCCGGCTTCGGGTGAAAATCATACCCACTACGACATCGATAGGTGCTTCCTTTTTCGAATTCTCCCCGTGACTGTTTATGCTAATGGAAAATCATTGACAACCTTTGCGTTCATAGACGAAGGCTCGTCGCTTACCCTAGTGGAAGAGACTCTTGTAAACGAGCTTGGTGTCGAAGGCACATCCCAAGTACTGTGTATGCGCTGGACCGGAAACGTGACACGTACAGAGCTTAATTCCAAAGTGGTCGATTTGACAATATCAGGACCAAGCTCTCTCAAAATGAATTTAAAGGATACCCGCACTGTAAAGGATCTTTCGTTACCCCGACAGTCCCTCAACTACAAAGGTTTAGCAGCACAATATCGACATCTTAAAGGCCTACCTGTTGCTAGCTACTACAACGCTGTTCCTCGAATACTGATAGGCGTAAACAATCTTCATTTGACCGTTCCGTTACGCATTAAGGAAGGTCTCAGGGAGGATCCCACTGCAGCAAAAACCAGATTAGGTTGGTGTGTCTACGGTGGCATGGCGTGTGAGAAGTTGAATGATCAACCTGCTGAAACACCCGTCTCTTTCATAAACTGTCACGCGTGTGATTGCTCGAGCGATAAAAATCTTCACGACTTGGTTAAGAACTATTTTGCGAAAGAAGATGTGAGGGTTTCTCCGCTAGTTGCATTAGAGTCTAAGGAAGACAGCAGGGCTCGTCTACTGTTGGAACAAACAACTACTAGAATCTGTGACAGGTTTCAAACAGGATTATTATGGCGGTTCGATAATTTTGAGCTCCCCGACAGCTACCCGATGGCCGCCAAAAGAGAAGAGTGCCTTCAACGAAAACTGAATAAATCTCCAGAGCTACGGATTAATCTTCAAAAGCAACTAGATGAATATCAAATTAAAGGATATGCCCATCGAGTTACGAAAGCGGAACTCGAGGACACAGATCCACGTCGAGTATGGTATCTGCCCCTGGGGGTTGCCATTAACCCTAGAAAACCAGAAAAGATCCGAATGATTTGGGATGCCTCAGCCACAGTGGATGGAATTTCACTTAATGCAATGCTTTTGAAGGGCCCTGATGAACTTCCTCCCTTACCTTGGATACTATTCCGCTTCAGGCAATTCCCAGTGGCTGTTTCGGCGGATATCTCAGAAATGTTTCATCAGGTGAGAATCCTTCCAGAGGATAAACAAGCGCAACGCTTCTTATGGCGAAAAGATCCTAACCAAACACCGGAAATCTTTGTAATGGATGTGGCAACCTTTGGTTCCACTTGTTCTCCGGCATCCGCACAGTACATTAAAAACAAAAATGCACTTGAATTTAAAGAAAACTATCCACGGGCTGTAGAGGGAATAGTCAAGGGTCATTATGTTGACGATTACGCTGACAGCTTCGAAACGCCGGAAGAGGCAGCTAGGGTCTCTCAAGAAATTCGAATGATACACTCGAATGGTGGATTCGATATCCGGGGTTGGATTTCAAACAGCACACAAGTTCTCAATGATTTGGGAACAAGTTCAATACATCAAACAAAGAATTTGGATCTTGATTACAATAATTTCGATCGTGTCCTTGGAATGCATTGGACCTCTGTGAGCGATTCGTTGAGTTTCTCTACAACACTTCCCGTTGAATTTCAAGAAATAATTTCATTCGGGGAAAAACCAACAAAACGTCAAGTTCTAAGATGCTTAATGAGCTTTTTTGATCCCTTGGGACTTCTGGCAGCCTTCATACTCCACGGAAAGGTACTTCTCCAAGATATTTGGCGATCCGGGATAAAATGGGATGAAAAAATAGACGATCGATGTTTCGACAAGTGGCAACAATGGACTGATCCTGGATTCCTCTTATTTCAAATCTTCGTATACCCCGATGCTACTTTGAAGGAGTTACCCGAACGCATTACAAGCAGCTAGAGTTACATATTTTCGTTGACGCTAGTGAAGACGCGTATGCCGCAGCTGGCTATTTCCGTGTTCCCGACTCCTCGGGTGGATTTTCCTGTTCGCTAGTGATGGCCAAAACAAAGGTTGCCCCCTTAAAGCACTGGTCAATACCTCGGTTAGAACTTCAAGGAGCTGTCTTAGGTACCCGGATTAGAACCTTTATCGAGGACGGACACACCGTAACCGTGCAACGTGTTGTCTTCTGGACTGATTCCAGCACTGTCCTTGCCTGGATCCGGTCCGACCATCGTCGATACACGCAATTTGTGGCCTGTCGAGTCGGAGAAATTCTCTCTTCCACGGACGTATCCGAGTGGCGTTGGGTACCGTCGAAATTGAACATCGCCGATCAAGCAACCAAATATAGTGAGAAACCACAGCTTCATCAAAACAACGAATGGTTCAAAGGACCTCATTTCTTACGAGACGAAGAGATCAACTGGCCCCAACCGAGAAAATTGCCGGCAACAACTGAGGAATTAAAAATCTCATTCTGCACGCACATAAATATTTCTGTTCCTCAGCCAATTCTTGTATTCACTAATTTCTCAAAATGGGAAAGACTATTACGCACGATGTCATATGTATACCATTTCATAAACCTCAAACTCAATATAAGTAATCCTCATTTACAGGAAGAACTTAAAGCGGCTGAAAATGCAATACTGCGCCTGGCACAATGGCAAGCTTATCCCGTAGAATATGAGCGTTTAAAGCGAAAACTGGAGAATGAGAACGTGAGCCTTGATAAAAATAGTGAGATTTATCAATTGAACCCATATTTGGACGAGCATGGAGTTATGAGAGTTGACGGTCGTATCGGTGCAGCGACTAACGTTTCGAATGCAGCTAAATTTCCTGTTATCTTGCCGAAATCGCATTATGTTACCGAGTTAATCATACTCTACTATCATCGTAAGTACCTGCACGGTAATTCCGAAACGGTTGTAAACGAGTTGAGGCAATCGTTCTACATTTCACAGATTAGATCAATAGTAAAAAAAATCTCTCAACGTTGTCAACATTGTAAAATTTACAAAAAGAGACCAGAAATTCCTAGAATGGCCCCGTTACCGGAAGCACGATTAGCTTCATATACACGTCCCTTTAGCTACGTTGGACTTGATTTATTCGGACCACTCTTGGTCAAAGTAGGAAGAAGCTCAGCGAAACGATGGTGTGCCCTGTTCACTTGCATGACGATAAGAGCTGTGCACATTGAAATCGTGTATAGTCTAAGCACGGAATCGTGCATAATGGCGATACGTAGGTTTATCGGACGTCGAGGATCACCTATCGAAATCCACTCTGATAACGGAACGAATTTTCGGGGAGCCGATAACATTTTACAACAGCAGTTACAAAGGATTCACTCTGACATGGCTTCAACGTTCACCAACATCTCAACGAAGTGGATTTTCATTCCCTCCAGGACTCCACACATGGGTGGATGCTGGGAACGGATGGTCCGCTCAGTCAAAACAGCGATGGAGGCTAGCACAATTGCCGGAAGAAAACTGGATGACGAAGGTTTGAGCACACTAGTAGTAGATGCCGAGGGTATCGTTAACACTCGACCGCTCACTTACCTGCCACTAGATACGGAACAGAGTGAAGCTCTCACGCCGAACCACTTCTTATTGGGTAGTTCTAACGGAGTAAAACAAGCGAGCGTAGAGCCAACGGATCCGAAAATCGCACTCAGGAGCACATGGAACGGGATTCAATTTCAACTTGACATTTTCTGGAAACGCTGGGTACGCGAATACTTACCAGTTATTACACGGCGTACTAAATGGTTTCAAGAAGTAAAACCGCTTGAATCCGGAAACTTAGTGGTTATTGTCGACGAAGGGCGAAGAAATGGTTGGGTTCGAGGTGTGGTAATTGAGGTCATTAATGGAAAAGATGGGCGGGGTCGTAAGGCTATCATACAAACCAATAAGGGGCTTACTCGACAGTCGGTTGCCAACCTGGCTGTGCTAGATGTCGATAATGGAATCCATGGGCCTAATGTGTCGTCGGCCATGGTTACGGGGGGGAGCATGTTGGAACTGGAATCACTGCCAAAACACCGCGACAGCCGAGACACCTAACGACAACGACGAGGACCAGCGACTTTGACAGAGACCGTGAAAGTATGACATCGACGGAGGTCTGTCCATTACGATCTGTTCAATTTTGCAAGCTCATCAAGTAGACAGCGTAAAATAGATTTGGTGAAGTGAAATTAATTTATATCAACATTTCCATTTTATTTAGATTTGCTTTGCGATAAATGGTAACTATAGTTACATAGAAACCAAATACGTAATCATATGAAAGAATTCAGTGAATTACAATCAGGTACAATTTCATAGTAGGATTCCTAACCTATCCATGTGCACTTATATACTTATACCACATTACAGAAGCCATCCTAAATTATCAAAGTTGTAGCGTAGGTTCGGAATAATTATACGCAAACACTGAATATTGTACGTAGAATCTAATACTCTTTATAAACAAACATTAATAAATATTTGCCTATGCAGTTGTAACACTTGCTCACAAAATCAGCGTTTTGCCTACCCGCGCCTGCAACAAGTACACTGGTTAGAATGTCGGACTGGCAAGACGATACTATTGGTGATGTGAGTTCGATTCTCACTACAGAGCTGAGGATTTAATTTTTATTTTCTTGTTTCTGGGATGAATTATCCAATAGGAAGGAAATCCCATAAAATGTTATTCTTGTTTCGCTTGAATGTAGTGGTCATCATTTTAGTTGGGAGCCGAGTCCTTATGCCAGTTACGGTTTTTCAAACATACCGTCTTCGGCACAGTGCACATTTCAGCGCATTATCGGCATAGAGATTTGCTAAATAGGCATTGGATTTTTGCAACTTCTTCTATGGGTGTATGCTAGAGGAAGGAGATAGTGCAACGGCACGTGACTTCTGTTTCTGTCTTCCCACCCGGGGATGCCACTCAGCTGGATGCCAAAAGCGTCCGTCTCTGTTCTCTGTTCAGTTGTCCCCCAATTCGGCATCCTTCCCTCATTTGTCAGATGTGTGGTATACAAGATGGAAAATAAAAAGCTTCCCCGCCTGGCTGAGGTGCTGAGCGATGAATTGAGGATGTGATGCAATGGCAGGAACATGATCAAAAATTAATCCAATCGTGACGGGAATTTTACGAGCAGCATCCCCCAAAACTGACAGCGGCGCTTAACCAGCCAGAACGGGAAATCGTTTCGAATTAAGAACCATTTTGTGGTACGACAGCCAACCTTTAAACGAGGTTGTTTGTGTGAAAGTAACAATTTAACTTAATTTGGGCTGGGGTTGTCACAATGCGATTGGGGAATCCGTGGCACGTAACTGATACGTATTGGGGAGAAGTGGACGTTTTTTTTTCCTTCTCTTCATATTTTAGTGTATTTCATACGAATGCTACGACGGAAATCTGAGATGTGGTTCCGAGTAGCTTTATCTAGGGCGTCCTCATTTTCTTTTTATCATCACCAGCGGCAATGGGAAATGCTTGCTTCTTCTTGAGTAGCAGCACGTCGCATCGCCAGGAGAAAAGGGGAAAACTATTGCTGGAAAAGCGTTCCATAGAATCGGATACACACTTTTTTTCTCCACTTCTCATCATCCCAGAAACGGAGCATCCCTGGAAGCAAATTCGTATTCAATTATCTAGCCTTTCCCTTTGTCGCCATTATCGCCGGGTATAAATCTTGGAATTGTTCTCTCTGTCAACATGCCAACCGCGGGCTATTTTTGTTTAATTTGTTTATTTTGAAGGGTGGCGTGCGCAATCCTGATTTGACACAAGGCAGCCGTTGGTATTGTCTGAATGCAAAATTTTGAAAGATCAACATGAAATTCTGCTAGCTTTGCCTTGAAATATGTAAAAAGGACTAAGATTTCTGTTTATCTACATATAAATAACAAAGGATTATCTGCCTATATAGCAAATTTCGAAAAACACAGTTTAAAAGTCTCAGTTGAGCAAATTTCAAAACATTTATCCAAAAGGTAAATTTTCAAGTCAATCAAAGTTGTGAAGATTAAAATATTGAAATTTGCAGTTGAGTTTTTGATGCATTTTTCTTTGAACTCTTTTTCAAAATTTACAAAACAGATAACGACTGTTAAATTTCCGTAAAAACTAGATAATTCACTTTCATTAAATGTAGCCTATCAAATTGACACTCTACATGATTTTATTTCAAGAAAAAATCTTAAAATTACTATAGAGAAGAATAATCTGAACTGAAATCGATCCTTTGTGTTTAGTAATGTATGCTTATTACATCTCATGATCAAAATTTATTGATATAAAACGCTTCCACTACTGAAAACATTATAAATTATCGATTAAAGACAATAAAATACATTTTTCCACTTTAATTTTTAGTTTCGAGAAATTCACGTGTTCGCCATATTCACGGTGAAATTTTTTTCGACCGTGATAAAATCGAGAAACTACTGCATTTACACGATTCATGTTCAATCGCTATTTCTTGAACGCTTTACCACAGACAAACAGACAGGATACTCTGAAGAAAATCCAATCATTTTTTTTCGCAAATCCTTTACACTGCCATCTGTCGCCGACATTTCCTACCAATCAATTTCGATTCAAAAACATGATTCCTTGACGTTTTTTGAAGCGTAAACAACCGTTTTATCATTTGCAGAAGTAGGTATACTGTTCATATGTATTTGAATATTACGGTTTCTGCTTTTTAGATTTGATTGAAAAGGCTCTACTGCTGCTGCTTGCTTGAATCAGTCAAATGAATTGAAAATAATTGTGATGGTAATGATAATTAAATCCAAAGACCCTGTACAAGGATTGAAGTTGACACCGGAATATTAATACCATCTCCCATCTAATATTCCAGACCTACAAAACAATCTTGCTGCAAAGTAATGCGAAGGACAGTTGTAATTTTATGATTCACCTTCGAAAACGGAAAAGTTAACCACCGTTAACCTCCCATGTTCAAACATCAAGCTCAATAATGATCATTTTGCGCAGTTTGCTTTCATTTTAAACGAAACTATTATTCAACGATTTCCCATAAAAAAAAATTAATTCCAACTCATTATTCATGAAGGATATTTTTTCTCCATTGATTTCCAACATTTCAGCGCATTACCAGAATTTACTCAACAGTGGAAAATGGTATAGATACCAAACACTTTGCAAAGTTTGAGACATGTCTCATGTCGCATGCCTCAGGTCTCAGGTCTCAAAAAGATTTTAAGTGTTTTCCTTTGAAAAGGATATTTTCTCTCAAACATCGCGGGAATTCCGAAAACCGCGTAAAAAACCCGCGTTTAAAACCTTACTGTATTATGTTCATATGAGTAAAGTACTGGTTTTAAAAATATGAAACATGCCAAATTCTCCTCCTGAAAAAATAATCGTAAAATATTGAAAAAGTAATCTCCCCGGTGATGGTTGGTGGATAAGAAAGTTCGAAAGAAGTTGCGTACAATTTTTTGCATCATTTGAAAACCTCTCCAGCAAATAGAACTAAATTTGAAAGAAAAAGTGGCCGAGTAGTTCGAGAAACGTTTTTAATTTTACATTTTTTCAAAGAGGAGTTTCTTACAGTAGAGAGACGGAGATGGGAAAATGGGGCTTTATCGCAAAGTTTTAAAAACTTTTCAAGCAATAGAAATCACATTTCACTGGAGGTTTTTTTTAGATTCAAGACCTTTTCTTCTTTCAGAGGAGAAACGGGATAGTTTGGATAGTTTTTACGAAAAATTATTCTAAGGCTGTTCGTGGACCCTACTCACACTACACTGCAGGGGTGACAGGCGAACGAAACCCAGTTCTTAATATCAGATTTGAAACAATGATTGAAAAGCAATTTCAGATGAAGTAATTATAGAGGTATCATTCGTCTAACCCTTAAAATTTTCAAATTGTTGCCGATATGGATGTCAAGTGAGGAAGCTCAAGAAACTTGTTAGAATTTGAGGGAAATTCGTCAGTTCAGAAGTCGTGTAGTGAATTTTTTAGACAACTGCTTATCTGTTATTTGCAGGCTGTTCAGAGCTTTCACTACAATAACTTTGCACCTGTTTGCCTCCTATAACATGGAAAATAAGAATTTTAGATTGTTTCGTAGAACTGTGTAATTATTTCGGACTGCCTGTATTTTGCTGAACGATCTTTGCTATAACATAATACATTACCTGTTTACGCTTTTCAAACAGCGTCTATTGTAGAGATACCATACGTACACTTTTCAGAGTACATGAACCCTTTTTCGATCTTGAAATGACATACCGTAAACTTGGGTAACTTTGATCAACATGAAATTTTTGCTGATAATCATCATTATTTAAGAGGGGGGGGGGGTCTAACACTTTCAAAAAATTGATTTTTTTATTTTCTTATTGTAAAAAATTCAAGAATGTTATGTAAAATGTTCAAGTCAATTGAAGCAAAACTGTAGAAATTATAGGCCTTTATCTCCTCCTATCTAATACTGCAAGAAAGCAAGAGCAGAAACTTCAAACGCGTTTTTCTCGAAAGCATATTTTTTAAGTCCGTGGACATCGTCATTTGAAAACTACTTATCCGATTCTTTTCAAATTTGGAACATATTTTCTACATATAAAATACCAGACCCCAACGTTTTTCATTTTTCTTTTTTTACTTTGGGGAGATTTTACAGATAAAAAATGGCGGATTTTTTCGTGAAAAATCGTAGTTTTTACTTCAAACAGCCACAAAAATTTCATAATTTTTTTTTAAGGTAAATAAAAACGTTGGGGTCCAGAAAAACATCTATTAAAAATATTTTGCTCTGATTTTTTGACTTCAGATGATTCTGTGCTGAGATACAGTGTCCACCGCAAATCCTGTTTTCTAAAAGGCATCCTCGAAAGTGCTCCGTCATCGCCTCATTTTTCAATATTTTTCTACGGAAAAATTACTAATTGTTCTTTTAACAATGCTTTGTATAGGGGAGAATGAGGATACTTGATCTCTGGGGATACTTGATTCCTTAGCTATATCTCGAAACTGGAATGTCTTACAAAGATCAAATGTTCTAGAAAAATGTGCCAAAATGAGCAAAATAACAATGCTTGTAGTTTAAAAAATTTTAACAAAATAATTGTTTGAGTAATTGAACTTTGTTTGAAAAATTTCACAAAATGTAACTTGAAGATCTTTTTTCATCACTTTAAAATGTTCCTTACATGGGAAAATTATGAAAAAAATATTTGTTCCAATGTATCAATCGTTCGAGCGTAAAATGAACTTCATAATGCCATATTTTCAAAGCAATGGAAAACTCTCAACTTTTTTCAGAAAAAATTTTCTAAAATGTTGATTATGGGTATAATTGATCCCTTAGAGTTGGGTACAATTGATCCCCCTTCCAAACGGCATATTCTTCTTCTGAATTGATCGTTATGATTGCTGATTGCGAAATTACTAATATTTATCCAAAAACTAATATTTATCAAACAATTGTCTGAAGAAAAGAGCAAAAATAATTAATTTTCTCTTAATTATGAAAAATAGCGCCTTTAAGTATGCAATGTTATTAGCGTTGAGACAAAGTTATAAAATTTTCTTCTTATGTCTGCTATAAATTGTGAAATGAGAACAAACATGACCAAAATAGTCAATTAACATTCTATCTTGGGGTTTTATTTGATTTTTATACAAGAAGTAGGGCTTCCTGAATAAAAGATCAAGTCTCCTTCAATAGGGGATCAAGTCTCCCCTAACTTCAGAAAAATTGCAATTTTTTTACTCCCACGAAAATGCTTCTTGTTCATCAACGGGTTCAAGTATTGTTCAATTTTTTGAAGTATAGAAACTTGAAGTTACAAGCTGTCAGAAAATGTCAAAGACGGCGAGTTGCTAAATTTTTCCAAAAAGATATGGTGAAAATAAGAAAAGGGGATCAAGTATCCCCACTCTCCCCTAATGCAAAAAATGTGAATACATTTGTTTGAACGACAGCTCTAGAAAAAAAATCGTGAAAATGGTGTTTTTTTTACCCGTTAGACCCTACCCCCCCCCCCCCCCCCCCCCTTAAGTAAAAAGTTAAAATATCTGAAAACTATTTACTATGTTTGAAAGCCTATAAATTGAGTTACAAAAAAGCTTAATTTTGTTGTTATAGGAATATTTTTGATATCACTTAAAATGTAATTTGAAAATCTTAAAATATCTGGTTTTTCGAAGGCTCACAAACAAACATCTCTCCTGATCAAATTTAAGTATTTAGGAGCGAATGGGTTGTTTTATGTGAAAATTCAACTTTTTTCTTTGTTTAGGTTTAGTTAAAGTGTTGTTTTTATGGTTATTTGGTGATAACACTAGTTTACAGCATTTTTGAACTCATTAAACTGAAGGTCATTTCCAATGTGAAATCAGGCGCTGAATCCGAAAATGAAATTCAAAAAAATCTCAATAGAACCGTTTTTGAGTTATGCTCCAAATATGAAATTTCGAAAAAATTAAAAAAGTTCTTGTACTTAGATTCAAATAAATCGGACGGCATAACAGTAATTTGAAATCCCTCTTTTGCATATAGAAGGTGAATAAATTTTCTATCGATCATCTCAACACTGTTTTTGCGTTTGACCAACAGTATTGTTGATATTAGTGACTTTATGAGAAAAAAAATTATGAAAAACGCATTTTTTAGAGAAAATTTTGTTTCAACGAATGTTTTAGACTCGATGATAGCATTTAAAAAATCTGATTTTCTTTTGCGCTTAAATGTCAATTCAAGGCCAAGATTTCAAGTGGTTATTTATCAAAATCGGTTGAAAATTGAAGAAGTTATGGCTACTTTACCATAACTGAAATTTTTGGAGTTTTTGATAATTTAACGAACCGCAGTACACTTATCATAGTATAGGAAGAATGAAACATGATAAATCTCACTCGCTCCAAGTCAAAATTATTTATTAGCCTACCAGAAGGTCACATGCCAAGTTTCAGAATGATCTGACCATAGGGAGGGGTTGCTTAAGTCTCAAACGTGAATAAAATTTTGAAGTATTTTGCCCGGAAGGAACGAAAAATACTGGCTTTTTACAATAACTTTTTTCATCACTAGCTGATTGTTTTTTATGGTTGATTTTATTAAAGCCTAATTCGAGACACATATTTCACCCGAAAACTGTAACTCGATTGGATTTGAAACAGAAAAGTTATTGCGGTTCAAAGATTGTATTTTGGTCGAAAATTGTCGTATAAAACGCAATGCGTAAAAAGTACTCATTGCGTGTTGGACAAAATTTGCGGCCTTTGTGCGGCCTAGTGATGAAAAAAGTTATTGATGAAAAACCAGTATGTTTCGTTCCTTCGGGGTAAAGTACCTCAAAATTTTATTCACGTTTGAGACTTAAGCAACCCCTCCCTATGGTCAGATCATCCTGAAACTTTGGCATGTGACCTTCTGGTAAGCTAATAAATAATTTTGACTTGGAGCGAGTGAGATTTATCATGTTTCATTCTTCCTTTACTATGATAAGTGTACTGTGGTTCGTTAAATTATTAAAAACTCCAAAAATTTCAGTTATGGTAGAGTAGCCATAACTTCTTCAATTTTCAACCGATTCTGATAAATAAAAACTTGAAATCTTGGCCTTGAATTGACATTTAAGCGCAAAAGAAAATCAGATTTTTTAAATGCTACCATCGAGTCTAAAACTTTCGTTGAAACAAAATTTTCTCTAAAAAAATGAGTTTTTTTCATAATTTTTTTTCTCATAAAGTCACTAATATCAGAAATACTGTTGGTCAAACGCAAAAACAGTGTTGAGATGATCGATAGAAAACTTATTCACCTTCAATATGCAAAAAAGGGATTTCAAATTACTGTTATGCCGTCCGAGATATTTTAATCTAAGTACAAGAACTTTTTTAATTTTTTCGTAATTTCATATTTGGAGCGTAACTCAAAAACGGTTCTACTGAGATTTTTTTGAATTTCATTTTCGGACTCAGCGCCCGATTTAATATTAAAAATGTCGGTCAGTTAATCAAGTTCACGATTTTTTTAAAATTTTGTAAACTAGTGTAATTTTTGGATTTAAAAAAAAAAATTATGTTTTTCCATGAGAAAGTCCGTATAGTAAAAATGGCTAAGACCCTATAAAATGGTTAAATTTGAAGAAAAAAGAACATGAGAACAGTGCGAGGACCTTGGGAATTGTATAAAGGTAAAATTTTATTTAGTTTTGAGGCTTCAAAAATTGAGAAATGTATATGATTTTTACCCCTAGATGTATGCAGCAACATTGTCCATCTCTTGATTTGGATTCCATAAGCTGGCATTACAAAATGTGATAAAAATAGTTCACTTTCCCGATGGTTTAACATGATGAATTTCTTACACATCGGCAATGACTTTGAAATTCCTGCTGAACAGCACTTAAAGGTAGTGATGGATTGGGTAGAACCCTAAAAAAGTTGAAAATAAGGGCAAGTTTGCAAGCTACCAACCCCTTAAGATTTATTTAACTAAGTGCTTTGATGCAATTGATGTGAGCAAAATAAAGCTTTCAAAACCACTTACGGAAAATATTTGAATAATCAAATTGTTACAGCTATTCTTAGTGTTCTTGAAAATGAATATTTAGAATGAAAGTTATGAAACGATTCAACAAAACGAATAAAGAAACAAATGATGCACATTAGGGTGAAAATGGATGCATGGTGAAATTTCCATGATTGAGTTTTGAAAAAACCGACCATATAGGGTAACGAACCTATTTAGGACTGCTTTGGGAAATGACAATGCTATTTTTTGAAATAAAAGAGTACATGTTACAATTTTTGACAGTTTCATCCGTTCATTATGAAGATCAAAGGATTTTCTATCGAAACATATTGTCGTTTGTTGCAATGTAACAAGTTTTAAGCCTAAAACACGCTTCTTCGATCATAACTCTGGTCGGTATTTTGGACCACCAGGTTTCTATTTTGGACCACCCTTAAAAACATAAGTTTTTTTTTAATTTTGCTATATTTACGACAGAGATTAATGCGCAATTATGCGAATAATTCTGTTTATCTTTTCCTTTCTTATTCTTGTAGTCAAGGTTTGTTTGTTCACGTAAATTCTTCCTGAACTAACTTTCTTCCATTTTCCTCAGGCTCTACAACATGTGTTTGTTGAATATTTCTAACTACAGCCATCTGTTTTTTTCTACAACTTATTTTGCTTTAAACAGTAATTTTTGGATACGAATAGAACAAAAACAGAAAAACTCCTATATAATATTGTGCGTTTCAAATGTTTTAAAAATTCCGACAGCACACTGTAATTTCGACAAAATTTGTTCTGCAGTGTTAAATACTGGCCTGTTGGTTTATCTTTAGAATCAATTTTCAGTACGCAAATCTCCTTCATGCGACCCAATGATAAGTTAAGAAAGTCTGACATCATCAAATCCGATTTTTTTTTTCGTTGAAAAATTCACAAAAGTTCAGTTTTATCTATAAATCAACTTTTGTTCTACGAAAAAAATTATCGAGTAAATTTTTCACATTTTTTTTAAATTGCTTAACTCCAGGGACTGAAAAACTACATTTTTAGTACTTTTTCGTTTGTAATTTTTACACATTTCACCATTTTTTCCTAAGTTTCGAAACATACTCAGACTATCTCAAAGCTAAAGTTGAATGTATTTCTTTTTAAAATGTTTCTACTTTTCACTGAGATATTTCAACTGTTACAAAAATTAAAATCGTTTCACTAGAAGCGAATCGGCCTGTGGCTGAAAACCTCACAAATTAAGAAAAAAAAATGCTTCATATTTGCCGATCTGTTGTCATTTTTTCCCAACCCCTTCTTTATACGGGGTTTATATTTCGTCTCTTCTACCTTACCAAGTTTTTTTTCTCGAAAATCAACCCTGAATAATTGTAGTTTTTAGACCAAACTGTCAATAATTGTTAATAAAAGATTGGTCCAACAATAGTTTTTAATTTTTTAAAAGCTTCTTTCAGCTGTAGCTTTTGGCAACTGTTTATCAGACAGTTGACATTAATGTGGATTGTTAGATTAACGTGGTTTAAAGCAAAGTGAACAAAAAGTAGGTTAAAACAATGCATTGGCAATGATTGGCTTGGTTTTATGTCGATTGAAGTGAACCTCGTCTAAAGGCGGGCTTGGGCTTTAGCGAGTTGATTAAATAAAATATGTAATGCTTAAACTCTCAATTTTATTTATAATAAGCGATTGAAATAGTAAGCATATTTTATTTAATTCATTATTGTACAACGTCTGATTACGTTCATGAACATTTAACAGCAAGTTTAATACCCAGGTCGTCTTAAGTCTTAAGTCCCTGGGGAATTAAGTAGGACCTATTTTCGACATGGGTCGAAGTGCAATGAAAACACAGCTATGCAGAAAACTTCTTCAAAGTAGACTCCAATAATGACACATCCTCCTGAAATGGGCTAGATTCGGCCCAACTGTGAAAAATTGAAACTTTTTTTTTTATTTTTTCTCCCTTATCTGCCCACTTAAATGGAATGTTTGATATGATTAGAATCATAAAAAGTAGCTTTAACTTTATTTGTTCAAAATTTTCATGGTTAACATGATTTAACTATGAGAGAAATATTGGAAAAAATGCTGCAAGTTGGTCCAAAATATGTACCCGGTCCAAAATAAATCCGTTTCTCTTAGTTTTGTAGACCCCTAAAATTGACCTGAGCAAACTTATTATAATTTTTTTAAACTGATAGCTGTAGATCGCGTAATAAGACGATGAATCTTGAAGGTTATAGAAAAGCAAGTTTAGAGGTTTTGTAAAGTCCAATTATGTACAGTGCACTGTACATAATTTGACTTTACAAAACCTCTAAACTGCAGTGATCTTTAAAGTATTCTTGTAAATAAACACTTTCAATAACAGTTATGAAATCATTTAACAAAACCAATGAAGAAACATAACTCAATGAGCTACGTTCGAGAAGCTTATGCCAGTTTTCTGCAAGAGTTCCCAGAATTTGTTATTGTGTTTTTTTCAGTGGCGGATAAAACCGCTTTTAAATAGGTACCTGTACTCCAAAAGAACATGGCCTTTGTATAACACAAGCAAATTATCAATTTCCGTTGGAAGAGGTTTCTGTTGACGTGATTTGATACGGATGAGAACGTTTGAATTCTCAAATGTATAAATATTAGCATAGATCACTGAGCTGAACTTTATAGCGTATTTTCAATTTTTCCCGAGGCTTCATAATTACTTTATTCTATTGGAAAAGGAGCAGAGGTTTTGTTGATATTTGGATTTCTTTTATCCCGAACATTTTTCCATTTCCATTTCCAGTCCAAACCATTAGTTTGTGACTATTGGTTTGAACGAAAATTTGATGAAAAAGGATACTCTGTGGAATAGGAATGCTTGGTGGTACCGACGGTATTTTTAAACAATTTTTGAAGCTTTTATGTGATTGCATTTTGCTACTAAGAATGATTTATTTGAAAACCTTATAAAATTTCATTTCGTTTTAATTTGCTATTTTATGATTTCAATTGAAAAATGAGAATATTTGTGCATTGAAAAGTTTGATTAAAAAATTACACACAATCGTCTTTGTTCTATTTAAAAACATATCTTCAATATGTTATACCAAAATTTGTCCATGAGCGATCATTTTTTTCCTTTCATTTTTTCAAATTGGTACAAGAAATAATTACTAAAATACCTATCCCACTTGAAGCTCTTCCTGTATCAAGCTGTTTTAGCTAACTATCACAAAATCACCGGAATGTTATTTATTGACCTCATTTCCTCCACTTTCCGTATTGCTCATTGAAGAATGACGTCCACTCAGACGCCTGGCTCAGAAAATGAATCGAAACAGAAAAGGCGAGAAAAACCAACAGAAGCCAACGAAAGTAGCTTCATTTTAACCTTCCAACGAAAAATTCACAGCGGATCGGATACAAAAACGAATTCCCGCTGGACTCCCTCCGAAAAATGAGCAAACAGACCGGAAGCAATGCCGTTAGACAAATATCTTTTCCGGCGGAAGAGCCCTGCGGAAAAGTGGTTTTCACACCAGGCAGGCAGGCGGAAATGTTTTGGCGAAATTTCCAGTGGGGAGGCATTCATTCACTCCTCGATTGACTTACAAAAAGAACTATGTAAGCGGAACGAGTGACGGCCAATTTGGCCTTTTCTATATCGGTAATAAGTGGGTCAAAGCAATAATAATCGTTTTTCGGTAATAAATATAGCAGGATAATCGCTTCTGAGTTATGAACAAATGATGATTAAGCGCATTTTTTTTCTTGCTACTAATTCACAAATATTTCAATGTTCTTCATTAGAGATCTTCTAAGATGGAACGATTGTATTAACTAAGGACTTTTTCTTTTCTTGTTTTTTTTTCTTGCAGTGACATCAGCAACAACAACATCTCTAGCTTACCAAATAAGTCGTTCGATATGCTGCCGAACTTGGAAGAGCTGTAAGTAAACAGATGCTTTATTAGTATCAGTTTTTTTCTACCCTGACGCACTCTTGGATTATCCATCTAAAAACTGTAGGGGAGAATGAGGATACTTGATTTCTGGGGATACTATATTCCTTAGCTATAATTCGAAATAGGAATGTCTTACAAAGAACAAATGTTCTAAAATAAATTGCTAAATAGAACAGAACAACAAACCTGTTATCAAAAAAATATAATATTTGAGTTTTACTTTTTTGAAAAATCTAATAAAATGTGACTTGAAGATCTTTTTTTAATCACTTTAAAATGTTTACCACATAGAAAAATTAGATTTTCCGAAATTGATGTTTTGGGTTCAATTGATTCCTACAATCCAAAAAGATATATATTTTCTCTGAATGGATTTGATCGTTGCTAAGCATGAAATTAGAAAAATGTATCCAAGGATTGCATGATAAAATGAACTCAAAAAGTGTTTTAATCCAAAAACTAAAAAAAAATGCGCCTTTGAGTATGCAATGGATGTAAGGCAGTAGACAAACTTTTGGAAATTTGTTCGTCTGCCACTTATAAATTTTGAAAAGAAAACTAATAAGGCCAACAATAGTCAATGGACCTTTTATCTTCAGATTTCGCTTGATCAAGTCTCCTTTCATAAAGGATCAAGTATCGTTTAACTTAAAAAAATATCAATTATTTTTTCGTTTCATGAAAATGCTTCTAGGTCAAGCTCATTTATGGGTTCATGTATCGTTCTAAATTTTGGAACGTTAACTTGAAATTACATGCTGTCAGAAAATTCAGGAGACGACGATCTGCATTTTTTTCTTAGATATTAGTGGTGAAAATAAATAAAAGGGATCAAGCATCCCCATTCTCCCCTTACCGCGAATCTCTTCTCAGCATAACGTTCCGAGAAAGCAATTAATCAAACACGCGGTATCCTTCATAGATTGACGCGCTTCTGTTCGAGGAAGTTGATTCGCGTGAAGGAAAAACTTGTAATGGATTAATTTGAGAAAGAATTTTCACCACCATGCCATGGCTGGAACGCTCATACATAGTTTGTCGGCAAATCGATTAAGGGCCAAACCACGGGCTTTCAGGGAAGATGAACGTAATTAAAACTTGTTCTGCCGCAGCAATGCTGTGGTTTGATAACAAATTACATTTTCAGGCAAATGTGTTAAACGAGAATCATTCCGAGGGTGATTGATTTTTTTTAAGTTAGTTAAGATGCGTCAAGATTCAATTGAACACCAACAATTTTTCTAGAATTTTAAAACGGAATGGATACGAAATATGGAATATGGTAAAATAGTATTATGGAAGAAGAAAATTCCAAAACTATTTCTCAACCCTAGTTCCATTGCATACTTTAAGGCGCAATTTTTTGAATCTAGGAGAAAATCAACTTTCTTAGCCCTGTTTGCCAGACAATTATTGTATAAATATCAGTTATTGGATAAATAATCCTTATCTTGTAATCAGCAATGATCACGATCTATTTAGAAAAAAAAACCTTTTTGAACTCTAGGGATGACTTGAATCCACAATGACATTTAGAAAAATTTATCTTAAAAATGTTGAGAGTTTACTATTGTTTTGAAAATATGGTATTATGAAGTTCATGTTACACTCTATAAATACTTCCTCTTTGAGTTCAAATATGTTTTAATTTTTAATTTTGTTAAAAAAAAATAACATAATTTACCGAAACAATCAACCACAATTATGGGTCGAAATTGTAGCCCGTAACAATTATTAGCCAAATTGCTCACAATTGGCCTGCCTTCGACCAGACCGAACTGAACGTCATGAGAAAAATTTTCAACAGCAGATTTTGAAACTCTTGTTATTTTTATGCGCGACCGAAACATCTAAAATAATTCAATAGGATTTGTTCCTTGGATTAGAAACTATTGATTATGGTTGATAAGTTTTACAGGTTTCGTCTATAGATGAAATAATTTGTACATTATACTCAAGCAAATCGAAAAAATCCTGATGACGTTCAGTTCGGTCTGGTCGAACCCGGACTAGCTGGGATGAAAGCGTTCGCAGTGAAGAAATTTTTGGAAGTGCATATAACGTATTCAGAGACGACAGAAATTTTCAAATGTCTCAGAAGAAGTCAGGTGGCGGAGTTCTTATAGCCATTTCTAAATTTCTTAATTCTGAAATAATTCCAACCCAAAAATTCAATGAATTTGAGCAGGTTTGGGTGAAGGCACACATAGCAGGTGAAACACACGTGTTTGCCTCAGTGTATTTTCCACCAGACCATGCTCATAAAAATACTTATGAAAAATTCCTCATCACTGCAGAAGAGGTAATATCCCATCTATTTGCTGAAGTTTAAATTCATATCTTTGGGGATTTCAATCAACGCCACGCTGACTTCATCGAGGAATCTGAAAATGAAAGCATATTACTCCCAGTCGTTGAGGACAATGAAACTAATTGCTAATTTGGGATTGAATCAAATTAATCACATAAAAAAACAGCAAAATTGCTATTTAGACCTTTTACTAACAAACATTTATGAAGATTTTTGCGTAATTGAAGCGCAAAACCCTTTATGGAAAAACGAGGCGTTTCATACGGCGATTGAATATTCCATATTTATACATGAGCATCAAAGACCCAACGACTGCGAATATGAAGAAGTCTTTGAATACCAATCTGCAAATTATGAAAACATAAAGAATAGATTAAACGGTGTCAATTGGTAAGAAATTTTTAGAAAGAAGGAAATGTGGAAACTGCTGTTGAAGTCTTTTACAAAATTTTATTTGGAATTATCTCACAAGAAACACCATTGAAGAAAAGAAGACGTCACCGAAACTCTAAGTACCCGGTCTGGTTCAATAGACAAATCATGAACTTAAAGAATCGGAAACAAAAAGCGCACAAATTTTACAAAAAACACAATACTAATGAAAATTTAGCATCGTATTTGAACTTATGCGATCAACTGAACTTGGTCATTAGCAATGCACTTGAAGAATATAATGAGAAAAATGAACTTGAAATAAAGACTTGTCCAAAGAAATTTTTCAACTACGTGAAAACGAAGTTGAAATCTGGGAATTTTCCGTCAAGAATGCACCTTGACGAACATGTCGGTAATAACTCGGAGCAAATTTGCAATCTTTTTGCAAATTTCTTTCAAGAAATTTATACGACATTTAATGAAGAAGATCGTGATCGCGATTATCTTTCATTTTTCCCAGAATTCTCAAGGGACATAAGCATTAATCAAGTTCATGTGCAGGATATTCTGCAAGGACTAAAAAATCTAGACGCTTCGAAAGGTCCAGGACCAGACGGAATACCTCCTGTATTCATGAAAAGTTTAGCAATGGAACTGACAGCTCCATTGTTTTGGCTATTCAATATGTCATTGGAATCAGGAAATTTTCCTAAAATTTGGAAAAGCTCATTTTTAGTGCCTATATTCAAATCTGGTCGAAAGTCTGACATTCGAAATTATCGCGGAATAGCCATTATCTCTTGCATTCCCAAGCTTTTTGAAGCAATTATAAACGAAAAATTATTTTCCCAAATTAAGAACCGAATAACTGACAGGCAACATGGCTTTTTCAAAGGCCGTTCAACCTCAACTAATTTGATTGAATTTATAGACTTTTCATTGAATGCAATGGATAACGGCAACCATGTGGAAGCTCTTTATACAGACTTTAGTAAGGCATTTGATCGCATAGACATACCAATGCTTCTTTTCAAATTAAAAAAAAATGGAATAAAATCTAAACTCCTGAAATGGCTTGAATCATACCTGACGAATCGCCAACAAATAATAAATTTCAATGGAAAGAAATCGCTCCCTATTCAAGTCACTTCAGGAGTTCCGCAAGGATCTCATTTAGGACCTCTACTTTTCATACTTTATGTCACGACATTTCCTTTATTCTCAAAAATCTCAAAATGCTCATTTATGCCGACGACATAAAGCTCTATTTGGAAATAAGAAATGAAGAAGACATCAGCATATTCCAGAATGAAATTCACATTTTCTACCTGTGGTGCAAAAAAAGACTTTTGAAGCTCAATGTAAAAAAATGCAATTTAATATCATTTAGCAGAAAAAGAATAACACCAAACATCACAATTACATTAGGAGATCAGAATGTAGAAAAATGTGAACGAGTTTGGAATTTAGGAATTATCTTAGACTCTAAACTTACTTTCACAGACCATTACAATACTATCATCCATAGGGCAAATAACATGCTGGGCTTTATTAAGCGCTTAAGTTTTAATTTTCAAGACCCATACACAATAAAAACACTATATATTGCCTATGTAAGGTCTTTACTGGAATATTGCAGCGTTGTTTGGTCCCCTTATTCAATTTCACACGAAGAAAGAATAGAATCAGTACAACAGCAATTTCTACTATATGCCCATCATTTCCACTTCCATCATATAAAGCGCGCTGCATGCTCATTGACATACAAACACTAAAAGAAAGCCGTGAATATGCAATGGTTGCAAACGATATTGTTTCGCAGCGTATTGACTCAAAAGAAATTCTATCAAAATTAAACTTTTATGCTCCTTCTCGGCAACTCCGAAATCGAAATTTATTTTTCATTAATCACTATCGCACAAACTACGCGAAAAACGGGCCAATAAATCGCATGATGGCCTCTTACAATCAACACTGCGAAACCATTGACTTTACAATGTCTCGGGAAAAACTCAAACAATATTTTAATCGAAGAAATCTAAACTCTTAAGAAGAAATTGTAAAGCAGACACTGCTTAAACCTATTCTTAAGGAAATGCACATGTATCAAACTAGTCTACGTTACGGTTGAAGAAATAAATAAATAAATAAATAATAGTCACATAGAAGTCCATGGCAACACCCGAATTTCACCATAGAAATCAACAAGTTTCTAACAAACATTTGGGGGCATTCTTTGCTAGTTAGTATACATTCAAGGGGCAATTGGGTTGAGCTAGCAATCAAAAAACGTAATCAAGTAACAGTTATGGGTCACTTTTATTTGGACAAATATTAATGAAATTTTGCTTGTTTTTTCGCTCAGTCTCATTTGGAAAATGTAAACTCGTCCTTTGTACTCATATGAGATCAGTATAATTTGTTGGAATCTTTGAAATACCCGTATAAGGAGCTTTACGGTTTAAGATGTCAACCTTATAACCTTGAAATTTAATTTAATGCGTTGGTTCGACATATAATAGTTAACGAATGATTGAAACTGTTCAAACAGCAATTTTACTGTTATCAAGCGCACACATAATATTTTTAATGAATTTTGATGATACCATCGATTAAAATTAAAAATTTTAGTATGAAATAAATTATTTTAGTTTATAGATATCAGTAGATCAAATGATCGGTGAATATTAATTGTGTGTGACCCATAATTGTGGGGGGACTGTATTTTTTTTATTTCATGATATTCGCCAACCTTTTTAAAATAAAAACTACAGTTCTATTGTGCTGCCAGATATTGAATATTATTGTCTAATTGTATATATGTATGTATTTCTACCACCCAGGTAGCAAGGCACAGCCGGTAGCAGCGAGCAACTTTTACTTTGTAATTTGACCAAGATTCTTCAACTGGATTAGTTCAAAATGACTTTGAATGGACTGTTTCAAGGGATAAGAGATGTAAGCAGAGGCACTTACATGTCTAAATAGGTGTAGGATTTAATGGTCTCCATCGAAAGAGCAAATCAAACTTATCGAGCGTCTGAGTCGAGCCATTACAACGCAAAGCGCTCAGCTGGGTGGGGAGACGGACCCGTCCTCAATCCACGATCCCAGGCTGATGAGGTAGCCCAATGCTCTCCTCAAGAATCGCTTCAATCGGATGCCCGGATGGACCCTCCCAAAACCCCAAATCACATTATTTTATAAAATTAATATGTTGAAAAGTATATAAGTTATAAGTCCTAATGAAAACAATGGAATTACAAAAAACATGAAAAACTAGAATAATAAAGTAGGAAACATGTTTAAATAAAAAATATTACATAATAGTTAAACTAAAAAAGGAAAATTTGTTGAAAAAAGAATGTGAAATCTGAAAATTAAAACAAGGAATAATAACAGTGATGATTTTTCGACAACATGGTGATCACTAAAAAAAAATTCAAAACTTTTATTTAAATTAATACCTGAAACCTATCAGCATAATTTTGAAAAGGGTAATTGTCTACATTGAACGCGTATTTTTTTGAATAATACGAAACCTTTTAATATTATAAAAACTTTGAGATTTGATATGATGGTTGAAAAAGAATTTTATACGTAAATATAGTTGTATGAAATTATGGCATTTTTTTCTAGCAGAATTCTGAATTTCGAAGTCTTATTTTCTAAACTAAATGTTAAACAGACCTACTTATTGTGAATTATTTGCAACATTGTACTTTCATACAGAGGCAACATTTGCTAATTAAAAGCAAAGATTTGAATGGTAAAAATTGCTCTATTTTTTAGAGCTTGGCATTGTAGTTTTAATTTGTTTTTAGTTATCCATCAAAAAACGGTTTGAGAAGAACGTCGAAATTAAAAGGAACTAACAGAATGATTCATCATTACACGCCCATACTTCTAAACAAATTTGTAATTCCAACAGCAAAACCAAAACTACAACCCTGGAGAGGTCTACTTTTATGAAGGAAAGAGGAGAGGAGATGATAGACTAAAGAGAATAAATCAGAACTCTCTCACCCGGTAAACAGCAAAAGTCGCCGCTTGCTGCGATCGAAAAAAAAAAGTCGAACACGTACAAACTTGTGTCGGTCTTACTACTGTTGTAGACGGCTAAAACATTGATCATTTTTCATGAAATTCACTATGAAAACAATTGTCTAAATCCTCTTTATCACAAATGCACATAGTTTCGAACAAATTCAACATTCCACAATTCCGTTCCTCTCCATTGCATAACTTTCAAATGCATCCGAGTTGGCATTAAAATTGATCACTTTATTCTCACAACAGTGATTTTGATGTAACTATTGATTCTTCCTTCTAATTATTTCTGCAGAATATGAACACATTTTTTTTAAATCTTCTATCAGTAATAACAGTTAAGTCCACAATTCACACTTTCAGCAGCAAAAAACTATCTTGATAGAATTTCAATCAGCCGACGACGAGAAGCGAAAAATAAACGACCGTTCAGCTTGACACTCGAGGCGCGAAATCATTGAATATTATTGTCTAATTATACATTAAAAGTAAAGATTCACATTAAAACACAACAATTTTAACAATATATCAGTGGTGGTCAAAGCTTAGAACACGTGGTTACTCAAACCACCATAAATAAATTGAAAATTAACTAACTTGACAAGGTGGCTTCTGAAATCAAAAATTCATTAGGCTTTACCCATGAAACAATAGTGCTGCTCTTGGAGCGGCTTTAAAACTATATTTAATATTTGGTTCCTGACTTTTTATAACTTTTATTGGATAATAATGTTCCAACCCCAAACACAGTTGGAATGGAAGGCCAAATTATGATTAGAAAGCTACAAAAAAGAAAGGGGCCCTTATTCTGCGCCGCGCGTGACGTGATGATTGTCACCTCACCTCGGAGTCACCGTGAGATTTGTCACCTTATTCCCGTAGTCGACGTGGGTAAAGTGACAGAGGTTCATTCTGGGTGAGTGGCCGAATGAACGCATCTATCAAAATGGTAGAATTTGTTCTGTATTGTTTTTTTTTTGGCTCGCAATTCGAATTTTCCGAGCTGAATTTCCAAGTTGTTTGTGATAATTTCGGTTCGTAACTGGCCATCAACGGGTCGTAAGGTGACAGCAAGCAACAAAAGAAAAAAAAACGGGCATTATTGTGCGCCCTAAGTGAAAACGATGAATCCGGAATTCGCATCGAATAGAACAAAAAAAAGCACAACAATTGATGGCTGCTGCTTCAACCAGCCGGGTCACAAAAGGCGGATTTGATCGCGGGAGATGGCGAAAGACGTGGGATACTGCGAGTGAGGAAGAATGGTTTAGGGCAGGACTTCGAAGCCGAACCTTAAATTTGTCCGAAATAACCACTACTCGGTGCAAGTGAAATTTTCCCCCAGCGACGGGAATCGAATAAAATGGAGTGAAGTGCTATATAAGTGTGTTTTTTTTCTTCATGTTGAATATTAACAGTGAAATAAAGTTAACCGTCGCCCAATTTGATATGCTTTTTATTAATAACGTCTTGTAAAAAAAATGTTTCGCTGTATGAATAAATTTAAAAATACAAATATGAAAGTGAATTTTTCTAAATTGATTCTTAAACCATCATACTGTAGTGAAATTCGGTATTTACAGCCTAACTTCTCCGTTTTCAATAAAATTTCTTTTAAATTTCTATCTCGTCACCACCTGAAAAGGTACCGACAATTGTCACCTAAAATGGTCACGCAAATGCGACGATTCTCACCCAGGGTGACTACGAGAATAGGGTAAGAACTCACAAAGTTCATCCGAAGTGACGTTTCTCACCTAAACCGACTGCTAGAATAGAGTGACTTGAGTGACTCGACTATCGTCACGTCACTCGAGGCGCAGAATAAGGGCCAGGATGAACGGGAACTCAATAAAAGTTGAATCATTAACAGGATTTTTTATCATAACTCTTTTTCAAACTATTCAATTGTTTGAAAATTAGTGATCTGAAAGAGGTTCCTTTTATTTTATTTTTTCTATCTTGTCTAAATCATGCAATTGCAGCAGTAAGCTTTAATTAGACCATAGTTGCGGTTGTCAGATTTTCTTCAGCACGTATCAGTCAAAACCGGGCTAATTTATCTAAAAATTTGGCAAAATCCGGGCAATATCCGAACCAATTTGTTAAAAACGCAGAAACTACTCAACAAAAATCAAGAAAATTAAGCTTGAAAAAAAAATGTTCATCAAAATTCATCAGCGGATTTTAAATCTTATTTTAGGCTCTCAAAAAACCTTCCATGATTAATTTTATAAATCTTGTTTAACAAATTTCATTTTGGACGCATAAAAAAATTTGACAACACAGTTTGTTTTTTTTTGTTGGATTTGGAAAATAAAGTGAATAAATCCGATCAAAATCCGGTTTTTTTTATGAAATCCGGGCAACCTGGCCGGACCGGATATTTCTAAAATTTTGTATTGAAATCCGGGCAATCTGGTCAATTCATTGACTTTTTTAAACACTTCAAACATCCCTGAATGTTGCATTTCCAAGATTTTAAGTTTAGGGTAAAGTTGTCCGAAGTTTAAAAAAATAATTAAAACTTAGTAAACAGATACTTGAAGATACTTTTTTTTAATTTTTGATTTCTCATGTATCCCGATAGAGAAGATATTGAAAAATATAAACAAAATCAAAAACGAAATCAAAACAACAACTTTCTTTCGCTCAGTCCAAAACTACTGTACTCTCATAAGTTGTTCGTCAGCTTAAAACCAACCTTCGATTATGTTTATAGATTTTTACAGGGTTGCTAGAATTAATTATTATTTTTATCAGAAAAACGACGTTTTTCTTCCATTTTATGAAGTTGTTAAACCAGCTTTCAACAAATTACTTTAACATTTTGCTTTTATAAACATGCATATTTAGTTTCTTATAAACAGTAAGAGCGAAAAGCGCCTTTGAGTATGCAAACAGTAATCAATATGCAGAAAATTTAGGTAGATAATAAGCTTGAATGCTTCGTACACAAATAAAATGAGAACAAATATTTAAAAATGTTTATAAAGAAAATGTACGTGTCAATGAAAACGCATTTTGATATGGATTGTTTTATTATGTTTTTGTGGTTTGAGGATAAAAATAAAATCCATGTAAGTATCGAGCAATGCGCCTGGATAATATGCAATACTAGAGAAAAAGGATAGGGTTTGTCAATGTATTTTGTTTAATCCGAGGTGGTCCTTCCCCCGACTACCTCGCTTAAGCGGGGTTCTACTGTCCATGATTTCCCTTCTGTTTTGCATATCATTCAGGCGCACAGCTCGATAAATATATGGATATTTAATCAATCTGATGACTGGCATAACGCAGGAGCTCAGAAAACCGGAGTTCGGATAAGCGGGGTTCAACAATATAACGTTTCTTCTGAACTTTTTGAACAAATGGAGTGGGAGCGGTGAAATGTTGGCTTTCAAAAACCTCCATATAGCTAAAGAAACCCTGCAACATGCAACACTTTTCAACTTACATGGCCTCTTAAGAAATTAAATCGACAGATAATCATAACGCTTGTACATCAAAAGTTTTAAGATTTATGGGGCATCAGCGTACAGTGTTCGGCATTAAAACGTTAATCGCCAATTTGCCTGCTGCGTTTTTGTTAAATAATTATCGTTTTCACTTATTTTTTCACCAAACTTATGTACTAGGGGATGAACAAATTCCATCACAAACAATCAGTCAAAGAAAAATGCTAAAATATGCGTTTTCCAGTGTCTGGCGTTAAATCACTAACCGCTAATTAGTCCGCTACTTTTTTGTTGACAAATTTATTTGCTCGCAAGATTTCTGGTCAAGTAACGGATAAAAAAATCCACACTTCTTCAAGCAATAATGCTGATAAATGTTGTTTTCCACAAGGTGGTTGAGTATTTTCAGCCTTAGTTTCTCTAAAAATTAAGTTAAAAAAAAATACAAACTAAAATGTAGCGGACTAACTAGCGAATAGCGTTTTAATGCCGACCTCTGCCAGCGTATAGTCGTAGTCAGACAAATTATTGCTTTCATCATTTGTTTTTTAATTTTTTTAATAACATAAGAATTTCACCCTACTTAGAAAAAGGATAACTTTCAATAAACTTTAATTTTTATGCAAAAGCTAATGAAAATGTATAAAAAATTTGAACTTTTTGATAAGTTTGTGATGCCATAAAGAACATCTATATCTATATATATACTAGCTGACCCGTTGTGCTTTGCTACACCTTCCGGAAATAAATGTAATTTGTAAAAACTTATTCAAATTTAGATTTTAGAGAGCATTTATTTTAATCAAACCTCATCATACTTCAGAACCAACAACTTTGAAATGACAGCTGCAGTTGTAGTTCTGAAATGCAATTCAAAGATGGTAGGTTATTTACTGAAACTTGATCTCTAAACTCGTTTTTCAAGATTTGAAATTTGTACTCTGTACCCAAAAAAAACCTTTTTAAATATGGTCCCTTCTTTGAAAAGCTCTTTATCTTAAATTTCCATGGGAGCTCTCCCATCTTTTCCAATTTTGTCCCCCACTGCTTGAAGATGGTAGGCAAATTTAACCGGCTTGAGACCCAAGCAGCACTTATCATGGTAATGAAAAATATATTAAATTAGTTATGTATTAGATACAGTGCAAATTTCTTTATTTTTTAAATAAATTTACTGCGGCAAAAATATGAATATTTAAAAAAATATCAGTTGCATCACTTAATAAGTTCTCAGCGTTTTTTTTATTTTCTCTTTGAAAGTCAAATATTCAAAAATGTTGGCAAAAACAAATTTCTTAATTTACTTTTGTCCCGTATTTTGGGGCAAGTGTCAATGCAATGCTTATTTACAGATGCATCAGAGTAATGGCTTAAAATGGATTTAATACGAATTCCTGTTTTATGTTCTATCAAGTTTCACTGATATATCTGCAGTATTCCTGCAGAATAAATTTATGTTTGTTACTCCACTTTTAACGAATGCTGTTCAAAGGGAATGACCTTCATTTACAAAGACATTTAAGAATTTTCAATATTCGCTTCAGTTTCAACATTCGGAATACCCTTTCTGATCTTTCCAACATATTGAATAACATTGAAGATGAATTTCTTAAAATTTCGACGTTTACCCTTGTCCCACCGTGTAAGTTTACAGGAGGAAATATTGTTTTGACCACTTTAACGGTATACTAAAAAATTTTCGTAAAAATTTTGCTTCCAGTTGAATATCAGTTCTAAAGTCTCGCTTTTCAAAAACGAAGCGGATAAAAAGTCTCTTTTATGCAGCCATGTAACAAAAAAACACTTTTCATGTTAAGTACGTACTTGAATTGGTATGTAAGCAAAAAGTACGATGGTTTTTTTCAGAATTATTTAAAATAAAAAGCTCCCATTTTCATTTCTAAATTCGTTTCAGTTGTGTTTTTTGGCTGAAGTAACAATTTCTAGAAGAAAACATAATTTTTATTTTTTTTTAACAGAAAAAGTTGAACGTTTGAACATGTTCTAATGTTCCTTGAATGAAAAGTCGAATGCTGCCTACATTAACACGAACTAAATATGGAAGTATTTTTGCAAATCTTTCAATTGGTTTTGATTCGATTGATAAAATACCAATCCGTGTCACATCTAGGCGTCATTTATTACCACGTGCAATTAAGCAAGAAAAAAACACATCTAGGTTGCATATCGCTCCCACGTGCATAAGAAATAAAGGTACTTGGTTGAGAAAATGGCGCCTGATTGTTGAATTTTTCCAGCGATCAATGAACAGTATGCTTTAGTTACTATCCACTTGCGACGACGACGTTTGCTTGACCATAGAGACGAAAAAGAAACCCCTCAAATAAAAGAAAATCTTACGAAATGGATGCCATGACCAAGAAATATTTAAATAAGGTAGTGTCGAGAGCCATATTGGATTTTTTTTGTGACGTCACAAAAACGAATGTATCGAAAATTTATACGCGAATGGCAGAAATTTCAAAGAAAAACATGTTTTAGAATGAAAATGAATTCCAATTTCATTTTGATTGTGTTGTAAGACCTCTATTTTACTATGTTATGAAATTTTCTGGTCCTTTAAAGATTGCATTATGTTTTATTTCTCGTTTTAACAATGAACGCAATGTCATCTTGAAGCTAAAACGTTCAAAAACGAAGATAAAATCTACTTTAAAAAGGTCTAGCTGGTATTTATTGAGTGTTCAACTGATTGTCATGAATTTTATCCAATCGGTTTACCATATTCAATTCTTATGTAGAACAATTAACATCAATTGATTATTGTTAACTCGATTTACTAAAACGCAAATAAATAATTGTGTTTTTAAAAAAAAGTTTGTTTTTTGATAACTTTTCTGTAATAAGGATCTTAAACTGCACTGACTTGATCATTTTCATGGAAGAATTTGAACTAATTTTAAAGTTTTGCAAATTTGAGTAGGGAAAATCCACCATTTTTTCGAACTTCGATGGTCTATTTCATACAAAAATTACTTGAAAATCCAACTTTTTTCGTACCAAGCTTGAAGAGCAAGAATCCTTCTAGAATAACAGGTATTAAAAGTGGAACATTTCCAGCAAATTCTTCAAATTATCAACGAAAAAGACAAATTTCCTAGTAAATTAACAGATTTTTCGTGATTGTGACGTCGCTGTGCGTACTAATACTAAAGCAGGGCTGCCTCGACACTACCTTCTTTAAATATTCCTTGTGCCATGACTTTTCAATTACAGTTTTGACAAAACAAAATGTAGGTATATGTTTTAATTGATCGGCAAAATGTCAACCTGGGTCTCATCTAGGCGTCATTCATAACCATGTGCTGTACAAATGAGCTTGAAATTGAGTAGAAAAAAATTACATCAAGGCTTCATATCGCCACCCCTTGCATTGAAAATATGCTTGGTTGAGAAATACGCGCCAAAATATTCCCACTGATCAGTATGCTATGCCATCGTTACTATCCTTTTGCGACGTTGGCTCGACGCCTCGACCTTGGAGACGAAAAACAAACCGCCCAAAGGAAGAAAAATCTCGAGAAAATGTATGTCATGACTTTAATTTGTTCCGAAAAACTACAAATTTAGTATGGAAGCCCCCCTTCCCTTAAGTCGGATGGAGTTTTGACTATTACAGAAACCATCCCCGGCCTCAAAAACCCTCAGATGCCAATTTTGACGATGATCGGTTCTGTAGTTTCCGAGTCTATAGGGAACAGACAGACGGACAAACATTCATTTTTATATATATAGAAGATATAAAAAGCAATTTCTGTATGTTTGTTTGTTTGTCCTCTATAGACTCAGCCGTCTTAAGAGCTAGAGGTCTGAAATTTGGCATGGATGTTCATTAGGACCAGGAAGGATGAAAAATGTTTTTAGATTTTCGGACGACCCCTTCGGAAGGGGGTCGTCCATAGAAGACAAATATTGTTTTCGCGATATTGACGTTACTTTTCGTCGGATCGTGTTGAAAATTTGCATATGAGTGTTCTGAAAGACGAGCAATCGATTTCAGGTGTCAAATTTTGTGTAAGGGGTCAGCCAAAGGGGTCGTCCATATTAACTGTTCGCTGTTTTTGCGATATTGACGTTATTATACATCGTATTCAGATGAAAATTGGTACACGATAGTTTTGAGTGACGTGCAAACGATTTGAGGTATCAAATTCAGTGTAAGGGGCCGGCAAAAGGGGTCGTCCATATTAAATTTTCAGTATCTTAGTGATATTGACGTTTTATACATCGGATTGGGGCGAAAATTTGCATATAGGAGTTATTAGGGACAAACAACTGATTTCACTTATCCAAACTGTTATCTTATTTTGATCGCCGCTGGGATATATTCTTATCTAAGTTTATGGCATTTCGGCAAATTGAAATTCTAGTTATCCAAACTAAAATCAGGGGTCGGCCAAAGGGGTCGTCCATATTAACTATTCACTGTTGATGCGATATTGTCGTTATCATACATCGGATTCAGACGAAAATTGGTACACGAGAGTTTTGAGAGATGAGCAATGGATTTCAGGTATTGAATTCAGTGTAAGGGACCGGCATAGGGGGTCGTCCATATAAACCTTTCAATATTGCCAGGAGTTGTTCACTATTTTTAGCAATACTAACGTTATTATACAATGGATTGCTTTGAAAATTTGCACACGGGAGTTTTGAGGGAAGGGCAATCGATTTCAGTCATCAAAGATTGTATAAGAGCCCCCGAAAGGGGTTTAGCTTTTTGGCAATAATTGCGTTGTTATGCAATGATCGAGTTGAAATTTATACACGTGGTTTTCTGGCACGGTCAAAGGATTTCTGATTTCAAATTTAGTAGCAGACAACAGACAAAGTGATCGACCAATTTTTTTGCAATTATTACTTAACAATGAATTCGGAAGTGCATCTTGAAAATGCTTGGCAATTGACTTTCATAAAAACTGTTTATGACATACCCCAAGTTGAAAGCGAAACGGAGTTCGTATGGGATCAGCTAGTATATATATAAAAAGCAATTTATGTATGTTTGTTTGTTTGTTTGTCCTTTATAGACTCAGCCGTCTGAAGAGCTTGAGGTCTGAAATTTGGCAAGGATGCTCATTAGGACCAGGAATGATGAAAAATGTTTTCAGATTCTCGGATGACCCCTCCTAAAGGGGTTCGTCAATACAAGACACATATTGTTTTCGCGATATTGACGTTACTTTTTGTCGGTTTGTGTTGAAAATTTGCACATGAGTGTTTTGAAAGATGAGCAATCGATTTCAGGTATCAAATTTTGTGTAAGGGGTCATCCAAAGGGGTTGTCCATATTAACTGTTCGCTGTTTTTGCGATATTGACGTTGTTATACATCGTATTCAGATAAAAATTGGTACGCGATAGTTTTGAGTGGCGGGCAATCGTTTTGAGGTATCAAATTCAGTGTGAGGGACCGACTAAGGGGTCGTTCATATTGACCTTTCAATATTTTTGCAATATTTTCGTTATTATACGTCGGATTGGGATGGAAATTTGCACACGGTAGTTTTCAGGGACAAGCAATAGATTTCAGATGTCAAATGTTTTGCCAGGAGTCGACGAAAGGGTTCGTCCATACTAGTTATTTTCACTGTTTTTAGCAATATTGACGTTATTATGCAATGGATTGCTTTGAAAATTTGTTCACGGGAGTTTTGAGGGAAGGGCAATCGATTTCAGATATCAAAGGTTGTGTACGAAGCCACCGAAAGAAGTTTAACTTTTTGGCAATAATTGCGTTGCTATGCAACGATCGAGTCGAAATTTATTGACGGGGTTTTTTTACATGGTCAATTGATTCCTAATTTCAAATTTAGGAGCAGACGACAGAAAAAGTGATCGCCCAATATTTTTGGAATTTTTACTTAACAATGAATTCGGGAGTGCATCTGGAAAATGCTTGATAATTGACTTTCATACAAACTGTTCATGACATATTCTAAGTTGAAAGCGAAACGGAGTTCGTATGGGATCAGCTAGTAACTAATAATCAATTGTATTCATTTTTGGTATTGTTCGAACTATTTTTTTTTAATTGACAATAAAGCTGTTAAAAAGGGGCATCCATCAACCACGTAACTCTCAAAGGGATAGGGGGGGGGGTAGGGTGGAAAGGAAGTAAGCTTGAGTGTTTCGATTGTGCTATAGGAAAGAGGGAGAGGTGTGCTCAATGTTACGTAACGGTTTCTTTCATTCAGAAAATGTCATTCTGCTTGAAGCTTTTTTGAAGCTATCCCGATTTTCGCCAGCTATTTTTCCAGATCCCAAATTATGAGCAAACCACAATCAGCTTAAACGCTCCTATCTTAAACATCTTTGAAGGTGGGTTGTATTTATCTCTAATCTGAAGATTCTGGAAGACATTTCCTTACGATCTGTAATGCATTTCCGTGAAAAAACCATTTCAAAACCAAATATAACGAAATAAAATTCACATTCCTTCGCGCCAACTTCGGTTGGCGACGAAGTAGGTAGGGGAGAATGAGGATACTTGATCCCTGGAGATACTTGATTCCTTAGCTATATCTCGAAACTTATAAGGATCAAATGTTTCAGAAAAATGTGCTAAATGGGGCAAAACAACTATGCTCAAAAAATATTAAAACAAAATATTTTTTTGAGTTATTGAACTATGTTTGAAAAATTTCACAAAATGCGACTTGAATATCTTTTCCTATTACTTTAAAATATTTCTGACATGAAAAAATTAAAACAAAAATATATATTCCAATTCACCAATCGTTACACAGCAAAAATCATTTCCTGTAAAATTACGCAAATGTCCTGTAACAAAAAGGAGAAGGACATTTACCGAAATTTTACAGGTCGAAAACATGATTACGTGACATTTAATTATAAGTGTACAACTTTTTTACAGGACATTTGCTGTAATAATAAATGAATCTTCGTTAACTTTCAAGAAAAATAATTTAAAAATACAGGTTTTGTGAATTACAGGTGATTTATTTTAAAGGTTGCAGTTTTCAGTGACACGTAATAGTCAAAAATTGTTTCTGTGTAATGACTGAAATTCATGCAAATCTTGATATTTGGTCAACTAACACCCAAACAAACGAACATTTTATGGTGAAAGGAGACTAATGTGACTAATGATTGTGGGGGGACTGTATCTAATATATATGTAAAACAATTGAGAAAAATTGTGGAATAATTCCTGGCATTATGATTTTGCTGTTACCTCCCTTTTGATTTTATATGAAAATACATGGAAAAGTACAAGCTTACTTGAAATCCCTGTTATTCACTTTTTCACGTGCAGAAAAATGATTTGAAATGTTCTACAAATTTTTTCCTAATGTTAAAATCATTACGTCACAAATTTGTGTTGACTTGAATTCTTTATTCGAGGAGCCCTAACCCTCGGTATAAATCAAGCATAATCTAAAAATAAAAGATCCGTTGGGATTTTTGGCCATATTAGTTCTCATTTCAGTTTGTAAGTGTTAGTCAAAAAGAATTCTTTAGGTTGGTGTTCTATCCTAGAGTTATTGCGTATTTTGAGGCACAATTTTCTAGGTTTTAGATAAAAACAGTTAGATAACTAAAAAAAATATCACATTTTTACGTCTCATGAAAATGCTTCTAGTTTTTCGGGTTCTTGTATCGTTCTATCTTTTGGAGCATTTAAACTTGAAATTACACGGTGTCGGAAAATGCAAAAGACGAATTAATTGCTGAATTTTCCAAAAATGTATGATGAAATAAATAAGAAAAGGAGATCAAGTATCCCCATTCTCCCCTAATGTTGGTGTTTGATTTTAATGTGACGTCCTTCAATTTTCTTTTCCAATTTAATACTAAATACATAAGTCAAAACTTCATTTCAAGCTTCACAAAGGCTTACAAAACTCTCAATTCATTTATTCATCACCCATATTTAACCCTAAAGGTCTAAACACCGATTGATGCATCGAAATTTTAAATTAAAGCCGCAGTGTAATGCGAAGTCTTTCATGTGATATCAAGTAATCATTTGATTTTTTTTTTTTATAAATTTAGCCTCCAAACCATTAAGACACATTTCTCTACTTTTTTCCTTTTCTTTTAGAATTCTCTCCAACAATCGGATAGAGCAAATCGACAGCGAGGCGTTCTACGGGCTGACCAGTTTGAAAAAGTTAACCCTTCAAAACTGTGGCCTAGTTCGGATACCGAGTGATGCTTTGCGCAAAATTCGCACCATTTCGTCTCTGTAAGTTCCATGAATAGAAAGTCGAAACAAAAATCATTGAACCTAATTTTCTTTTGCTGTTTCGATTTCGGTAATGAAAACAAAAAAAAAACAGACAGCTGGACAACAATCTCATCACCGGCGTTGAGAATGTGACCTTTCGTGGGTTCATCCATCTGAAAAGTTTAAGACTGGAAGGCAATCTGCTGCAACGGGTTCCGACGGAGGCGTTGATCGGATTGAGATCACTAGAAGCTTTGTAAGATAATCTGTTAATTTTGTTACACACTCGCGTATCCCATTTTAAAACTAAATTAATTCTAAATTTTTCTTCTTTTCAGAAATCTAGGAAGTAATTTATTGACTTACATTAAGGCAGGCGATTTTCCGCTTTTGGAGAATCTACATATTTTGTAAGTTTCGTCACCCGAAAGCGACATTTGAACAACTCTATTGTGATAATTTTTTTCATTTTTTTTTACAGATTAGTTAAAAGAAATCAAATTAGTGAAATCACAGCTGGTGCTTTAACCAATTTAACTCGTTTAAAAATTTTGTAAGTATTCACTCATTTCCTCACACGTTTATTGATTCTTTTTTTTATTTTTCGAAGAGTTTAAACTTAAAAACAAATTGAATTCAATTTCATAATTTAATTTTTTTTTATTTGGATTTCTTTTCATTTACAGAGAATTAGATGATAATGTATTAAGTTCAGTGCCTGTTGGATTGGAAAATCTTGGGATGCTGCAAGAGCTGTAAGTAAACATTTTAATCGGAATAAAAAAAACCCACATAAGCAATATTTTCACCTTCATACGACCGTTATGATGATTATGAATGCAATAGCTAAAAAGTAATGAGACAATCAAATGTTCTCAACAAGTCATTGACCCATTTGTGGCACACATTATTACGAATGTATTTCTACAGAAAACCCTTTAGCAAAGGAGCAAAGTTCTCGCAGCCATCCTCCGAACGCTTCCCAGCTGCTTGGTTCTGAATAATTTTCCCATAAATTAGATTTAATTGTATGATGCTGCGCTTTTGTAATTCTTCTGCCATCGGCAAACGTCTCCATCTTCTTTCTGGCTTTTCTTTGAGTTAGCAATACCGGGCAAATTTCGCTGAAGACAACGGAAGGGGCGAAGAAAATGTGGCCAATGTCTCAACTCCTGCCATCAGGAACATTCCGTCTTATCCGTGCTAACTCCTTACCGGAACGTCCGTCGTTTTGGTTGGCAAGCAAAAGTCAGCAAAACAGAAACGGGACAGAATACCTAATCTTCGTCGTTGCGAGTGTTTCGAATACCTCCTACGTTTTGTTCGTCGTTCGAAGAAAAATGCAACCTTCCTCTTCCTCATTCCATATTAATGAGCAGGGAGTCGCGATGCCCGATGGAAAAGTAGGAAAATGACCTATTAAATGTGTTCGAGGAAAAGCGTTGCAATTAATTACCTTTATTGGCTTCGAAACACCAGCTTTTGAATACCTTGTCAAAAGCTTTTCCTAACCGGTTCAAACAATAACAGTTAAAATCGAGGTATCCAGGTATGCTTTTGAATAATTCACAGAATTCTTCTGTTCAATTTTATAAAAACAATATTCATTGATTTTTTCCACAAAGCAGCATAATGACAAATTTATCCCCGGGATGATTTCTCTGATTGATGTCGCATGAAGTTATTTACTCATCACCTTCAATATGTTGTTTCGACGTGATAAATGGAGATTTTTTAATTGAAAAATTCATGTTTTTCTTGATAATTAGCAACTTTTCTCACTTCTTCGGCTATACTCATTTGTTTTCAACGTTCTGTTCCTGGAAACAATGATCACAAAACTTGAGAATGTCTAGCTGTGAGGAGTCTTTTTTTTTTTGAAGTTTTAAATTCAAAGTGGATTGAAAAGGGAGTACCGTTAAACGGGGCATCATGCAACAGTATGGTTAGATGCAACATTTGTATAACACAAAACATATTTCATTTCATTTAAATATAATATAATAATGTTGTTTGGGCAGACTATGTCA
This sequence comes from Uranotaenia lowii, assembly GCF_029784155.1. Classification (NCBI taxonomy): domain Eukaryota; kingdom Metazoa; phylum Arthropoda; class Insecta; order Diptera; family Culicidae; genus Uranotaenia; species Uranotaenia lowii. Next base: position 234,900,362 of record NC_073692.1, on the reverse strand, counting down.
GGTTAAAAGTAAAACACAACTTGTTTTAAGCACAGTCAACCGAAGAGAGAAATTTTATTTTACTTCGATTTAAAATTACAACTTTTCCCGCTAAATCATTTATGAAAATAACAATAGAATGAATAACTGGCACCATTATAGCGGTGTTCAGATGGACACTATACTTTTAGGCGTCTTTCATTCTAGCCAGGGTGACCAGCAATATCTTCGAGATTGAACAAATGTTATCATTTAATGATAACATAATGATGATTACTTAGATTCTCACATCGTGAGATAGTTTTTAAAAGTTTTTGAATTTAAAAAATAGATGAACATTTTTTCACATTTTTCGATTCCGTATAAAACTTTACCCAGTATGACGGATATAATTAATGATGATATAATGACCTACAAACTTTGCATTGCATACATATTTTTCGGGCGTCACCAAGTTATTTTGAATAAATATTTTTACAATGCATTTATAAGTCTGGGCTAAAATGCATCAAAATGAAAATCAAAGATCCACCTTTTAAATATCGTTTCCATATCCTGGAAAATAATTGTTTTACATCATGTGTTTGTAATGTCATAATTTCATCCATTCAAATATTAATTTTTATGATTCCAGCTGTTAGATTTTTTTATTGAAGTTTTTTTTTACCCCTAAATGTAAATGGGAGAGTGGGGAATCATGGGCCACTTTTTTTTGTTGTTTCATAACTTCTTTATTATAAATGATAAAATGAAAATAAAAAAATGGTATGGTTTTCTACATTTTCAAGGTATCACAAGGTATTTTTTAAAAAATTTTAATAAGTTATTTTCCCCGAATTCTGACTGTTTGAAAAAAGCAATATTTTTTGGATTTCGAAAAATGGTGGGGAATCGTGGGCCACCAAATCCAAATTGACCAAACAACATGCAAAATTTATGAGTTGACCCAAAACTGTGATTTCCTAATTCATTTCGTTATTTTTAAGCAAATTTCAGATGATGAAATAAAAAAGGGAGCTGTGTATGATCGCATAGATTCCAAAACCTGACTCGCGAACGTTTTGGAAAAATTTCTTATATAGGATGGACAAAATATTTTCCATAACTCTTCATTTGGCATTAGAAAACTTTAAAGATAGGAAAAACGTATTTTAATTTCTGTGTATAAAGCCATAAAAATATAGGTGATTCAAGATGTGTAGCCCACGATTCCCCACAAGCTATGATTTGCAAATTGGTTGCGTTTGTGTGACTTATTAATGTTTCATTAAAAATTCCTTTTCCACGTAAAAGATCATGACAAAACAAAAAAAGCGTATGAGCATATTTTTGTTATGTAATTTAGGTTCCCCATCGATGAAATAAGCGGGTGTTTTTTTTAAATAAGTCAGTAAATTTTGCTAACTTTTTTTAGCTTGATAAATAAAAGAAGCATATGATGCGTATTTCAGTCCACAACATATAGGAATATATGCTCACGCAAAGCGACGACGATGATAGTTGGTTTGAGATTTTTATCTCAACACACATCTGAGATATTAAAAGTGGCCTACGTTTCCCCATGGCCCACGATACCCCACTCTCCACTACTTTTTCTTTAGAAACATTTTCGACAGAAAAAATGTAAAATTAAATTCGAACAAAACCAAAAATTATTGCATCTGGTGCTTTCTGCTTTATAACATCAATATATCAAAAAATGTAAATTTCCAGACGCTTTTAATCAATTTCTCATTAAAAACAAAGTTTGTTGAAACTTACCTCTTTTTCCTAAAAGGGTTAAAATCGTATATTTTAGTAAATTTTTAAAATAACTGTTGAATCCAATAATTTTTCTGACTACGTCAATTGTCACATCAATCTTAAAACTTTTTATGCATAGCTGTGATGAATGTAACAACTATATACCTGTTCACAGCCTTGATGGAACACTTTAAAACAAGTTTGCAAGCTCGAAAAACCAAAAAATTGTTCTGATAGCAATTTGACCCATGTCGACAATAAGTCTCACTTAATTCCTATGGGACCTAGTTTTTACAGCTGACCCAAACCAGCGTATTAAATGTTCATGAGTGTTAATGTTCATGAACGTTATAAGAATGTTACGGTTATATGAAAAGAATGATGCACATTTTGTCATTCGTAAAAGAAAAATAAAATTTAAGATTATGGTATTATTATATTAAATTTACCCTCCTAAACCCAACGCCGACTTCAGAAGGGTTTACTATAATCAGCACAAATCCAAAGCCAATCATTATTTTAACTTAATTTTGGCGCAGAATGTTTCTAAACATGATTATCTTACAATTCATACTAATGGCAAAGATTTTTGAACTGCTCCACTAAAGCTACAGCTTAGAGAATCTTAAAAACATGAGAAAACTTTAAATGGTCCTATTTTTTAAATAATTATTTTTCTAGCATCATAAAATATTTTTGACACAGAGATCTAAGAGTAACAACCATTCAGGATTGATTTTATTAGAACAAATGATCCTCTGTCCAAAAGCGGGGTTGGAAAAAGCGTCAACAAATCGACAAATCTGTAATTAGTTTAAATATTATATAAGTTGATATATCTTAGTTATTTGTGGAACAATTTTAACGAAAACTAAACCAAATTATAGCTATGAGACAATTCTTATATGCTTTTTAATGTAGAAATAAAAGATTGAAATGTGTAAAACTACAACTGAAAAAGTACTTAATTGTAATTCTACAGCCCCTGTAGTTATGCAATTATTAAAAATGATTTTAAATTTTGTTGAACGTTAAGGATTTTTGTAAAACAAAAGTGGTTTGTAATCCTTGTGATTTTTTCAGTTAACAAAAACAGGATTAAAGACGGTTAAAATGATTGCATCATTCTCGCTCAATTTTTAATTGCTTGAATCTATGTAGGTACATTACATTGAATTCTCACAATTCATACTAAATCATACTAAACCAAATCCACTTATGTTGATGAAATCAAGGGAAAGTAATTGATGTCGCGGAGCTGAAGATAAAGGACTTTCTTAACACATTACGGACCGCGAAGAAATCTCAGCCGGAAAACACTAAAATTCGGCATTTCATATCTCCGAAACCACTAGAACAAATTCTTTCAAATTAGTACTTCTGAATAATCTAAATTATTGAGGTAAATTTTGCAGAATAAAGTTTCATCATCAAATACGTGACATTTGAGTTGTACTTCTTAGAGTAGCGCACTAGCCACAAGCGAAAAAACGAGAGTAACTCATCATTGAGTCGCCTGAAGGTGAATAGTGTTGCGTTTTTTAATTTGATTCTGAAGTTATGCTAACTGGCCACAGAAAACTGGCCAGTGTGTTATGCTGCACAAGTTTCGACGAGATTGCAGTGTGCTTTCGGAATTTCCAAAACATATAAACTATTTAAACGAGGCAGTTTTCAGTTGGTAGGAAAATTCTTCCTTCCTATCATCAATTTTTGTTTACAGCATAATTGTACAAAAAAAATAAAACAGATGGTTTTATGATGTACCGTTAAACGGGGTAGCTTTGAACACCGGGGTATCTTTGACCAACAATAAATTTTAGCACATTATCATCAATAACTCAGTCTATAGTTTTAATTTTTGAAAACTATTTTCTACGTTTGAAAGCCTATTAATTGAGTATCAAATAGGCAACATTTGGTTTGAATTTGAATTTTTTTTTCTGTTAGTAAAAAATTAAATTTCAAAATCTTGAAATATCTATTATTCCCAGACTCGCAAACAAACAGCTCTCCGGATGATACCAAAGAGCATTAAGAAGCAAACGGGTTATTTGATGTGAAAGAACAACTTTTTTCTTTGTATATGAACAGTTATAGTGCTATTTTTATAGTCATTTAATGATAAATTTTTGATATTTAAAAAATAAGGACATCTTCAAAGGGTAAGCCCGTATTGGACAAATGGATAGCAACCCTATCAAATGGTCAACTTTGAAGATAAAATGAAAATGGGAATAGTGGGAGGACCTAGGGGAATGTGTGAACGTAAAATTTCATTTGTATTTTGAAGTTCAAACTATTTAACAATTGTAATTATTTTTGTCCCTAAATGTAGGCAGCATCATAGTTCCTTTTTCGATTAGAAATATTTTAAAATAAAAAGTTAAAAATCAAGGTTAAATTGATGAACTAGCATTTTTAAATATTATGAAGGTGTTTTGTATCCTTTATGATCAAGAAAACTCGTTAAAACCGTAAGAATAGAGACTGATCAATGTCACCACAAAACATCAAATTTTGAACAGAGACGAAAACTATTTAAAAATATAAGACATGCCACATTCCCCTTAACAGAAAAAATAATCGAAATATATTGAAAAAAGTGATCAATATTACCCCAGATTACGGTAATTGTTAATATCTTTCTTGAATCCCTTTTTGTAAACAGGAAACATGCTTCTTTCCACAAAGCGGGGAAGATAGCGCCGTCCAGCGATGTTTGAAAGATATGCCTGATAGGTGTTAGCAGATGCAGCATAAACTGTTTCAAAAAAAGCTGGTCTTCAATTCGGGCCCTTAGAAGAAGAGTTTTCTAGTTTGGCGGTTGCTTTTAAAATAGCTGCATCGTCGACGAGAATACCATTTAGAGAAGAGCAGTTGTTCTGCAAAAACGGAAAATGTTCGAAAATTTCTCAGCGAACAGATTACAGATTTCAGGGTCAGTACTAGCAATATCGCCGTCCAGGTACATGTGGGACGGAAGTCCGGATTCTTTTCGCTGATTTTTGACATACTTCCAGAACGACTTTGGACTGCTCTTGAAATTTCGCAGTAACCGGTTCAGATATGTTAGGTAGCAACGCTTTCTGGTTTTCTTATAAGCAGAGTTCAGTTTGCGGCATTCATCTTTCGTGTTTTTTTTTTTTTTTTTTTTTTGTAAAACGGCCCATCACACTTCCCCACACCAAGAGGCTCGTTTGAGGTTCCTGGTAATGGACGCTTTCTGTTCTCAGCATGCCTGACAGCAAAAAACAATTATCAACAACAACTTGACGCGAGCAAAATTTACTCATGCTGAGAACTTAAAAAAATATTTACATTATGCGGGGAAATGGTACGATACAATAAACTTCCACCGTCCGTGGCGTAGAGGATAGCCTTCAAGTCTTCTATGCCAGGGGGTATGAGATCGAATCCCGGTCATGGCATCCATAGAACACTTTCGGTAGGTTGGTGGTTTTAGCATTTGGAAGATGTTAGCCATCATATCCCCGAAGGATGTACGCTTAGAGTTAAGAAAAAAGGAATCTCTTCGAGGAATCATCATGTTCCATTGAGATCCTGTATGTGTTTGTGTTAATTTAAAAAAAAACTTAATTTAGACAAGAATCTCAGTGGAAAAAGATTTCCTTTTAAGAGATCCATTTTATTTAACAAAAACAACAAAAATTAAACTAGAATCTATTAAACTTATGCTTTACAAAAGACAAAGTTAAGCAAATTTTTCACTACTAAATTAAAATTAACAGATTGAAAATATAATTATTGACTAATACGCCAAAAAAACTGGCAAGATGATTTGGTTATTGACTAACGTAATCCTTGAGGTGACAAATGAGTTGGGATTTGAAAGAACTACGGTTGTTAGTGATTTTAAAGACTTCTGGAAGACTGTTATAGGATAATGGTCCAATGTAGGAGATTCTGCGTTGACCGAAAGATGTTGAACAGCGACTTTGAAGCAAATGATTTGACTGACGAGTAATTTGAGAGCGAGTACCTGAGCTAAACAATAAATTACGGTTATTATCTGTGGAGTTTAAATTATCGAACACGAACATTAATGTTTGCAAGGTGCACAATTTAGATAAATGCAAAATATTATGAAATGTACCGTTAAACGGGGCATCATGCTAAAGCAGGGTAGATGCAACATTTGTACACCACACACAACACTCATTCAATTTTTATTTGAATATACTGCAATAAAGTTATCATTGAATGATATCAAAATGATGATGACATAGTTTTTTACATCGTGAAAAAGTTTTTAAACGTTTTTGTTTGTCATAAAAAATTTAAAAAATCGAACAATTGATGTACAAATTTTTACATTTTTCGATGCCGTAAAAAACTTTACCCAGTATGACGTATTGGCTTAATGACATCACCTACAAACTTTATATTGCTTTTATTATCCTAAACCGACACTGTTAGTGTAGAAATATTTTTCAGACAATCGCCAAGATTTTTTAAATAAATATTTTTATAATTCAGATACCTGTCTAGGGCAAAATGCATCAAAATGCAAATCGGAACTAAACCTCATAAATCTCGTTTCCATACGCTGGGATATCGTTGTTTTGCATTATGCATTTGTTTACATTAACATTTCATCCATCCTAAGATTTTTTCACGATTTCAGCTAATTGAATATTATGTTTTATTTTTTACCCCTAAATGTATGCAGCAAATTTACACTTTTTCCTTAAAAACATTTTTGACAGAAAAAATGTAAAAAATTACTGCGAACAAAACTAAAAATTACTGCAATTGGTGCTTTATGCGCTATGGCATCACAGATGTATAAAAAGCTATACATTTTCAAACTTTTTCATTTGATTTTTCATGAAAAACAAAGATTGTTGCAACTCACCCCTTTTTCTTAGTAGGGTGAAAATCGCATGTTTTTGTAAATTTAAAAATAACTGGTTCAACCAATAATTTTTCTGACTACGTCAATTTGATGTCCCATCAATCTTAAAACTTTTGATGTACAAGAGGTATGATTTTAGAAGCCATTGAAGTTGAAAAGTGTTGCATGTTGTCCCAGTTGACGGTATGTTGTTTTATCGTGAAACAGATTGAAACAGATATTTTTCTTCAAACAAATTTATGGTTTTCGTTGATTGTTAGCAACTTTTCTCACTTCTTCGGTTAAAGTCATTTGTTTTTAACGTTCTCTATATGAAAACACTTCTAATTAAACATGAGAATGTCTAGCTGAGCGGAGTTTATTTTATAGTTTTGAATTTTAAGTTAATTGAAAAAGGGTTTTTTTTGTGATGGGACGCAACAAATTTAAGGGGTAGGTACATTAGAATCCCGCTAATCCGAGGGAAGGACCATCTCGGATAAGTGAAACCTCGGATAACACGAAATACATGGAAAATCCTATTTTTTTGCTCTGGTTTGGCATATAATCCGGGCGAATTGGTCAGTAAATTAATGGATCTTGAACATGATGGTTCGGCTAATGCAAACACATTTGAAAAAAATGTAACGCATTTTTTTATTTATACCTACACAATTGCAAACTTGGATTTGCTTTATACTTTTGAAGCCACGTTTAACGCTTTTACAGAATTTAAATTCGTTAAAAAATCAAAAAGAGACTACCTCGTGGTTAATTCAAAGAGGTGACACGACGAAAACTGTGAAGCGATTTTTGAATGAACCTGAAATGAATTTCACGTGAACATTTTTCCTGATCATAGTCCTATTTGCCACTGGTAGTGTTCGTGATATTATGCTGGTTGTTTCATCAAGCCTTTTCATTTTTGGGACAATCAACCTCAAAAACGAGCATGTGTGTCGACCGGCTGCCCGTTTTTTTGTACCGAGAGTTTTTGAGGTTAATTGTCCTGTCTCATCTGTACACGCTCAGCAAGTGTGCGTTAGAAATGTCAAAACAACTCTATTCACAGTCTGGGTTGCCAGGTGCCCAGATTTGCCTGTAAAACCAAGACTTTCGAGCCTTCGTCCAGATATTGGTCAGACACCAGATTTTGGCTTAGAGTGCCCAGATTTTACAGACTTTCAAATTTGAGTGATGAAATCAATAATCATGTTTGATCCGGATCTGATCCGTAAATGCCATATAAGACAGAAATCTCGCTTGTATTCATTGGTATTCGACCAATCATTCATTTTTTTAAAAATAAGGTCGGCATGGTACGTGGTAGGAAAAATGTTAGTTATATAGTTCTCAACTCGAAAATAACCCACAGCACAACCCAACTCCCATGCCACAGTTTTCAAGAACAAAAAATTTGAACATAAATGTTATAATTGAAAATTATGGGTCGATATCCGGTTGATGTTACCTGAGATCAATACATGAGGACTTGTAACCAGGCTTGAAATTTCTCAAACGAGAATCACCGACGTGCTCGGTTTTCGATTCTCGTCAGAGATTCTCTGAAACGCACAGCAAAGATTTTTAGCCGAACCTCTGTAGAGAATCTGTAAATCAATACGACAGAGCGAACACACACTACAGTGAAAAAATATTTTCACCACGGAGAGCGACAGCGACTGCAGCTGGCTTGGCTTGTTGCCTTTACCAACACATACGAAGCTGAACCACTCGCCCGAAACATTAATTGTTTGTTGATGCTATTATTATGCACACCATAGTGTTTGTTTTTGTCTTTGCTTTTTCGTGGCTTGAACTAGTCGGTTCTGTGTTTTCGCCGGGGTGCTCTACGGTGACAAATTGTCGCACGCCGGAGCTAATGAAATTAGGTGAGTGTGTGGCTTTCGAAACCGGGGTGCGAATAATGTGTGGAGAGTAACAAAAAATCTCACCCGGGTGATTTGCAGCTATCGCACGGGGGTGTTTTATTCTCCGTTCTCCGTCTTTCTCGGTAGAGAATGGCATCTCTGCTTGTAACTCATGATTTATAATAACTTTTTTCATTTCTACTGTTTACAAACCTGAGTTACAAGTCCTCATTTATCGATCCCAGGTAACATCAACCGGAATATCTACCCATAATTAACAATCAAAACATTTATGTTCACATTTTCTGTTCTAGAAAACTGTTTACTGATAGTAAAATTCCAGCACATACTTAAAAACTTGGAATTCCACTTTCAATTCTGCGCCAATATTGATTGAACAATCTGGGGCATACGACAGCGATTGAAGTGTATTTTTTTTGAAACATGATGTTTTTAAAAAATTTTACACTAAAAATTATGCTACTGTCATATATTACAATGGCCTCCTTTGGATAAGCGGTGAGTAGTTATTTCTGAGCGTGTCGAAAAAATGAAAAAAGTGCACTGGTAGCGACATCTAATGGATGTAAGTCCACATACGAATTTGGTTTGAATCTTAGATTGGTATTCTTACACACGTTTTGAGCTCCAGTCCGAACTCTGTTCTCTTAATATCAACTTAAATAAAAATGTTTTGGGGTAATGATTCAAAAAGTTCCAGGACCCCTGCTATAGTTGAACTTAAACAAATAATCACAATTATTGAATTGTCTTTATTTTATTTACACAATGATTTATGCTAGCTTTGGTATTGTCATTTCAATTCAGCCTGTTGCTTTATAAGTATTCCATGAAGGACTGACACACTGCAATTCCAGTTCTGGTTGAAGTCGTATTAAATTTTGTATTTTATTTTTTATATGTTCTTCGAAATATTCAGCTTCTTCTGCGGTTTTCTGATTCCCTTCCATGTCAATGATTATATTGTGAAGTATGCATATCGATAGCAGCTGCCGTAGGAACATCCTTCTCGATTGATTTCCACAAAATGCGCTATTTTGAAGCTCCAAAGGCACACTCTACGCATTTCCTGGCTCTCGCTAACCGCTCATTAAAATATTGAGTCTCACTGGTACTTTTTAAATCCGTGAATTTAACTGAAATATTTTCTTACCTCCAGGTAATAACAAGTCTTTCTTCGGGTAAAATTGACTGCTTATTTAAATTTGTCCAGTTCATCATTAGATGAGGTGATATTACATTCAGACCATAATAGAGTGTTGGTTTGGTCATCCGGAGATAATTTGCAAATCTATTCGGAAATTTCGGGTTTTGTTGATTAGATGAATGCCAAATTCCTTCTGTTTTTCAAACTTGAATACCGCATCCATGAGTACAATATTGAAGAAATAATCTTCTTAGGAACTGTCCGTTTTATGATACCGGAAAGGCATCGGGCATATATTAATTTCAGGATATAGAAAAATGGTACTTACGAGAAAAATACCAGTGCATGTTCAGATGAACTTTGGGCGAACCAAAACAAAGTATTCACGCGACTGCTGCGACGGATTTTTTTCGAAAAGGTTTTTCGCGCGACTAACTAGAACGAATCGCATCGCTTGCACTGTGAACGGTCTCCGAGTTTTCAACGTGTTCAAATAAGAAAAACAACAAATTCAAATGAGAAGCGATTCTTCGCGCGATTCGCTTGCTCGCGTGCACTGTGTTTCTGCCCTAAAGCCGATGACATAGTGAGAGCAATGCGATGCGAATTGGTGAACGCTGAACTCGAGCAGCGGAACAAATTGACATTTGCTTCGCTGCGTTGATTATGTCAGGTTTAAGCGATTCACATACATTTTTATCAAATGTGGTTCGCCGTATTAAATCGCAATCGTCGGTTCGCATCGCTTCGCATTTACTATGTCATCGGCCTAAGTCTGTATAGTACGTATCTATCAGGCGTATATTTTCGTGTTACACTCATAGTACATTTAAAGAAAAAACGGCCGTTAAAGATTAAGAAAAAAGTGTTTATTTACAAAAAACTAAAATTTTGTCTCCAACCCCTGGCTGTGGACGGCTTTAAAAAGACTTGATGTTTACACATTTTTTCAATTTTCTGTCCTTCATCCTTCATGAATTGCATTTTTTAGCTAAGTTTAGCATTCGGTTGATGAAAAGTTCGGCAAAGTATGGGAGAGTGGGGAATCATGGGCCACTTTTTTTCGTTGTTCCATAACTTCTTTAGGCTGGAACAAATTTCAATTTCTTCTTTTGTCACCCCCCCCCCCCCTTCGAAATTTCCGAAAACCCGAAGGGGGAAATAAATAAAGTTTGAAGTATTTTATGTAAATTTTGAAAAAAAAATCAAATGTCCGAAAGATTACAAGAACAAAAAAACAAATTTTGGAAGATGGGAGGTATTTCACCATTTCTATTCTTGATTTCATTGAATTTTTCGAAAAAAAATAACTTGATCTATTGATTTTGTGCAATGATATTGTATGCAATTTGGTTGCATACAAGATTTCGTGCAATTTATTCCAATTTATTTGTTTTTTGCATTATTTTTTATTCTCCACCCCCCTTGTGGTGTTCCAACTCCGAGTGACAAAAGAAGGATTTGAAATTTGTTCCGGCCTTATTATAAAAGATAAAATGAAAATAAAAAATGGTATGGTTTTCTACATTTTCAAGGTATCATAAGGTATTTTTTTTAATTTTTTAATAAGTTATTTTCCCCAAATTCTGACTGTGAAAAAAAGCAATAATTTTTGGATTTTGAAAAATGGTGGAGAATCGTGGACCACCAAATCCAAATTGGCAAAATAACATGCAAAGTTTATGAGTTGACCCAAAACTGTGATTTCCTAATTTATTTCGTTATTTAAAAGCAATTTCAGATGATGGAATAAAAAAGAGAAAAAAGAAGCAAAATTTCTTATATAGGATGGACAAAATATTTTTCATAACTCTTCATTTGGCATAAGAAAACTTTGCGGACAGGTAAAACGTATTTTAAGTTCTGAATGTGTATAAAAACAAAAAAATATAGGTGGTTCAAGATGTGCGGCCCACGATTCCCCACAAGCTATGCTTTGCAAATTGGTTGCGTTTGTGTGACTTATTGATGTTTCATCAAAAATTCCTTTTCAACGTGGTAGATCATGACAAAACTAAGATCATAAGCGTTTGAGCATATTTTTGTTATGCACTTTAGGTTCCCCATCGATGAAATTAGCGGGTGTTTTTTTAATTATGTAAGTAAATTTTTCTAACTTTTTTTAGCTTGATATATAAATGAAGCATATGATGCGTATTTCAGTCAACAACATATAGGAATACATGCTCACGCAAAGCGACGACGATGACAGTTGGTTTGAGATTTTTATCTCAACACACATCTGAGATATTAAAAGTGGCCCACGTTTCCCCATGGCCCACGATACCCCACTTTCCCCTACTTGTTTATTCAGTGTTTTCGATAAAATCGGAACTCGTGTGTTGTATCATAAATTACACAAAATAATTATTGAAAGATGCCTTACTAATAATATCATGAACTTTTTTTCAAACTTTTCGACGGTTCGAGCAATAAAATAACGTATTCAACCAAGAAAACACAAATTTTTTGAAAATTTCCTGAGAAACCAAAAAGAAAATCTTCCGTCCACACTTACCCCATAAATCGGGGTAAGTGAAGACACCAGCAGTCCATTACAATTTACGTGATAACTTTTTTCGCTTTGCTTCTATCGAGCTCATCTCTTCAGCGTTTGTAAACAACATGTTCTTCATTACACTGAATGTAATTTTATGAAAATTGCTCCACTGCTGATTTTTGAATGATTTTTTAAAGTTGAACTATACGAAAAACCGTCCACACTTACCCCGGTGTACCTTATACATTTCGAAATTAGCAATTATGAAAATAAAATCAATTTCCTCATAATTTTCACCTGACCGGTTTCTAACACCCCCTCCCCCACCAATGATGACAGGGGACAAATGAAGCGCCGTTTATGTAAAATTAAATCCTGAAAGGGCGATGATCCCTGGTGAAAAGATTCACTTCCCGTTAATAAAAAACGCACAATTACTTACCCCGATATTGTTCGCACTTGTCCCACGGCGTGAATTTACAACACCTAATTTTTCTCAAAAATACCTTCTTCCACAGTCCACTTGAAAAAAAAAATCCAAACACTCGATCACTTTTCAACGAAAAAGCTTTTGAAAAGGCTTTTTTGTAGACTAAAAAATGCTCAACAAAAACCCATTTCTTACACGCTCCTTTTTGATTACTGATCAAAATTAAGTTTGACCAAAATTCAAAAGTTAGTTCAATTCTAAGAACTTAGAGTCTCGTTTTCCTCCTTTGTGTTGATGAACGAACATGTCACAAAATTTGAATTCACTTATCCGGAACAATTACCGGAAGACAGTAAGAACGAACGTCATAATTGAATGTCCACCGTTGTCAGCGTAAAATTACGTCCGTTATTGTCAGCATGTAGTGTGCGGCTTGGAATGTAATTTCTTGTGGGAATCATCCGGATGTTACACAATATTGAATGTTACAATCAAACGTACATTCGAGCGGAGTATCTTAGCATCATAAGATTTAATTTTGATTCGCAAAACGTTTAATTAAGTTAATTTGAGTTGTAAAAAATAACTTTGCTCAAATTTGAGTATAAAGGCATAGGCGACAATTGCGTGCCATTTGGAACTTCATTTTTGCACAGTTAGTTGATCGTGTTGTTTTGGTTGCATGTGTTATTTTAATTCGATCCGCTGAAAACTGTCCCGACTCCCGACTTTCAAATTCCGGCTCAAATGTCTCGACTTCGATCCGACTGGAGGATGTGGGCTATTCCTGGAGCCCGGTGGTTGTGTCGAAGACAGAATGCTGACATTGGATGGTGCTTTCTGGCTGCTGTTGGCTTTCAGGTGAGTTTTTTCTTGTTCAACGCTAAGATAATATTTTGTAGTGAAAATTTCACCTTCTAGCTATTGGAAAAGGTTCCCCGGGCGATGCGATTCAGCCGAGGACTAAATAAAAGCCTGTTTTTTTTGGAGTGTACCGATATAACTTGGACATAAATTTATTTTTAAAATCTGCAAGATGTTAAGGTAAGATGCTTCTTGAATTAGTTTGGCTTGAGGTTAATTTTTTCTTAAATGTGTATATTTCTAGGCTGTCGTGATATATTATATTCTCGTGGAAACTTTTCCTGCGCAAAGGTTCCGGCGCTCCCTGGCTGAGACTTTCGGAGCAGTGCCGCTCCCGGAGGCTTTTGGGTTCCATCGCTGCTGTTGACTGTGATGGCAGCCCAAACGTACCATATAGCGGTGCCGGTTCGGCTGAATATGAACTCGGAACGGCCTCTTTCCGTTTCTATTGTCGGTTTACCGGGTGCTTTCGAAACACGCTGCGTATACCAGTTCAAATCTTTCTTCGCGTTGATGTTCCAGATTATGAAGTTTTCGAGTAAGATACGATATATGTTCCGATAAGTGATTGTAATTTTTTTGAGTAACGATAGCCTTCTTTAGTAATACATAAGGTTAAGGATAGATAATAAGTATTACCAAGTATTATCATCATGTTTGTATTGACAGTAGATTTAACTGATTTTGTTATACAAAATTAAAACAAAATCGAATAAAAGTTTGATGCGATTTGATTGTAGTATTGATATGTACGAAAAAAAAAACATTTTTTGTTACTTTTCGAAAATTACTCCAATAAGAAAAAAGCGATCAATTTTGAAATTTTCACCTTAGTAAATGGTTTGTCGGCCTGGTCTACATTCGTAGGTATATCGATCATAAAAAAACATACCGATCAAAATCAATTATGAACATGAATATAAAATTAATGATTACAAAATAAAAAAAAAAAGGTTTCCAACCATGTGTTTCAAATAATGCAAAATTTGCTCCGGGTAACCTATGGAGTGAAGACAGCGAGAAATGAGTATCAATGATTCTACCATAGAGTCCAATGATCAGTAAAACATATTTTTAAATTTCTATATAAGGTCATTTTTGAAATTTTCAGTTACGTAAATGGTTTATCGGCCTGGTCAACATACATAGGTATGTCGATCATAAAAAAACATACCGATCAAAACCAATAAAGAACATGAATAAAAAATTAAAGATTACAATATAAAAAACCCGATTTAATACACTTAACAGTGGATTGGAGCCTTTCTAACAGAGTTTAAATTATATTTGGAAATATATAAAATAATATAGAATATACATGATAGATTCCTTCCCTCTGAATCATATAAGTATGATTTCAGATATTCAAACACGAAAAATTCCAATCTCAATATAAAAAAATGATGCCTGATACGTTTTTTTGGGGAAAAGCGAACTGGTATGTAAGGAGCTCATTTTATGTATGGAAAGAATGGTATTTAAACAGTAGAATTTCCAAGATTTATAACACGCTGAAATGGTGCCGTGGTAGCAACCAGAACTTTCACGTTGCTGGTCACGGTTCGAATCTTACTGTTTTTTTATGCTTTTTTTTACTGAATAAGTAAAACCAACTACAATATTGATGGATAGCCGTGACGCGTGCCCTAGCATGATACCTTTTTTAGAGCTCAACCATGCATAGAGGAAAAATTCCCACAAAAGGAGGGGAAAGTAATATGACTATTAAATGATTAATCTCATTCTGTAAACTAAATCTGAAATCTTATTCTGATTCTAAAGTTTGAATTTTGAGTTACAACACTTAGTCTAATATTTGAATATAAGTTCCAATTTCAAATTCCAGGTTGATCTTTAATCCAAATTCTTAATCAGAATTCTAAATCTGAATTCTCAATCTGAATTCTGAATCTGAACTCTGAATTTGAATTCTAAATCTGTATTCTGAATCTGAATTCTGAATCTGAATTCTGAATCTGAATTCTGAATCTGAATTCTGAATCTGAATTCTGAATCTGAATTCTGAATTCTGAATCTGAATTCTGAATCTTAATTCTGAATCTGAATTCTGAATCTGAATTCTGAATCTGAATTCTGAATCTGAATTCTGAATCTGAATTCTGAATCTAAATTCTGAATCTGAATTCTGAATCTGAATTCTGAATCTGAATTCTGAATCTGAATTCTGAATCTGAATTCTGAATCTGAATTCTGAATCTGAATTCTGAATCTGAATTCTGAATCTGAATTCTGAATCTGAATTCTGAATCTGAATTCTGAATCTGAATTCTGAATCTGAATTCTGAATCTGAATTCTGAATCTGAATTCTGAATCTGAATTCTGAATCGGAATTCTGAATCTGAATTCTGAATCTGAATTCTGAATCTGAATTCTGAATCTGAATTCTGAATCTGAATTCTGAATCTGAATTCTGAATCTGAATTCTGAATCTGAATTCTGAATCTGAATTCTGAATCTGAATTCTGAATCTGAATTCTGAATCTGAATTCTGAATCTGAATTCTGAATCTGAATTCTGAATCTGAATTCTGAATCTGAATTCTGAATCTGAATTCTGAATTCTGAATCTGAATTCTTAATCTTGTAAATCTCATTTTGATTGTTTTGCATCACACGGTTTTCAACATTGAAATTTCTTTCATCCAAATTTTTTTTTATGATTTCGGATTTTACAACTTTTAATAGTATGGTTTTACCCCTAAAAGTATGCAGCAAACTTAATTTCAGAAAAATTGTGAAAAAAAGTTTTCACAAAACAAAATCGTGTTTTCATGCGTAATGATCTTTAAGTCATCGCAAATTTATCAAAAACTGTGCAAATTGGTATTCTTGGAGAAACAATTCCAGAATTGAAAATTGATAAAGTGAGGAGAAATTTTACGGATGATGAAAAGAGCGAAAGAACATTTTTGCAAGGAAAATTTATTAACGTACACCATACTTTACCTCGCAACATCCAGCTTCATCAATTTTTAATTCTGATATTCTTTCTCCATGAATCTAAATTTTTCACCGATATGCCGAAAATAAATTTACAAAAATTCTGAATCTGAATTCTGATTCTGAATTCTGAATCTGAATTCTGAATCTGAATTCTGAATCTGAATTCTGAATCTGAATTCTGATTCTGAATTCTGATTCTGAATTCTGAATCTGAATTCTGAATCTGAATTCTGAATCTGAATTCTGAATCTGAATTCTGAATCTGAATTCTGAATCTGAATTCTGAATCTGAATTCTGAATCTGAATTCTGAATCTGAATTCTGAATCTGAATTCTGAATCTGAATTCTGAATCTGAATTCTGAATCTGAATTCTGAATCTGAATTCTGAATCTGAATTCTGAATCTGAATTCTGAATCTGAATTCTGAATCTGAATTCTGAATCTGAATTCTGAATCTGAATTCTGAATCTGAATTCTGAATCTGAATTCTGAATCTGAATTCTGAATCTGAATTCTGAATCTGAATTCTGAATCTGAATTCTGAATCTGAATTCTGAATCTGAATTCTGAATCTGAATTCTGAATCTGAATTCTGAATCTGAATTCTGAATCTGAATTCTGAATCTGAATTCTGAATCTGAATTCTTAATCTGAATTTTGAATCTGAATTCTGAATCTAAATTCTGAATCTGAATATGAGTTCTGAATCTGAATTTTGAATTCTGAATTTTGAATCGTGAATTCTGATTCCTAAACCTGTATCCTGAATTTGAAAACTGAATCTGAATTCTGCATCTGAAATTGAATCTAAATTATGTATGAGTATGTAGAAATGAAAAAAAAAAACATAAATTCATTCTTCAACACGAGTAAAAAAAAACGAGGGTCATAAGATCTTCATATAAATTCCCCCCCAACGCAGTTTCCTGTACGGCTCTGCATTTTGTTGACACCCGGCATGGCTTTAGACACTATAATTTCATAAATGAAATTATAATGTCTATAGGCATGGCGGACTCTGAAGGAAACGCCCATCCGCCATTTGCTGCATTGAAAAGCAAGAAGTGTAAGATATAAACACTGTTGCCGTATTTGCCCCAGCAGACTGAGAAACTGCCCAGACCACGGTGCGTCTTAGTAATGCCTTTTACCTATTTGAGTTTGAGCCGCTTTCTATCAAGCGTGCCGATGGTTTATTGGATAGCGCTTGCAACTTTGGATCTGAAGGGTTAAGGTTCAATTCTCGAGTTAATAAAAATATTATTGTTTTATTTTGATTATCTCCAATTTATAAATGATTGCTGGTGCTGCTGCTTCGAGGCGCCACTAGCAACTTTTTTTTATGCCATAATAAGTATGATATGTATTTGGTAAAGAAAACGGTTTCAACTATTTTGTTTTTTTCCCGTTTTTGAAAGGGTTGTGTAGAAAAAAAAATGCATTCTTTTGAGACTAAAATCATTTTAATTGTGCAGCCCAGTTTCGCAAAAACGTTCTTGACATTTTAAAATGGCACATACAAATCCACGGACATCAACAGAACTCGTCGAGCTGAGTCGATAGGTACCTATAAAGGTATGTCTAAGACCCATAATTAATGATCTCTCAAATCGACCGATAACCAAACCTTTCTGTTAGAAAGGCAAAAAGGTTCCCAACCATGTTTCCAAATAATTCAACATTTGTTCTGCATAACCTATGGAGTCAAGACAGCGAGAAAATAGTATCTATGATTCTAACATAGAGTCAAATGATCGGTAAAATATATTTTCAAATTTGTATATATGAGGCCTTCAGGATCAGAGGGGTGTAAGTTCCAAAATCGTCAATTTTGAATTAAGTATAACCAACGGTTTTTTTTATGTTTCAATGTACGTCTGGTGCATTTACCTATTTATAATTTTTTTCGCAAACTTTTTTGATTGAGTTTAAACTGCTCGAATTCAAAAAATATATGAAAAATTGTGCAACTTAACAACTTTGAAGTGGGTTTTCTCGAAACTATCATTTAGGCACTTGTACCTCTTTGATCCCATCCGCTTTATATGATAGTTTTTGAAATTTCCAGTTTAGTAAATGGTATGTCGGGCTGGTCTAAACGCATAAGTATATCGATCATAAAAAACATACCGATCAAAATCAATTAAAAAGACGAATTTAAAATAAAGATAATATTTATAAAAAAAAAGGTTCCCAACCATGTGTTTCAAATAATTCAACATTTTCCTGGGTAACCTATGGAGTCAAGACAGCAAGAATAGAATATGATTCTAACATAGATTCCAATGGTCGGTTGAATATATTTTCAAATTTGTATCTATGTTCATTTTTACAATTTTCAGTTTAGTAAATGGAATGTCGGCCTGGTCTACACGCATATGTGTATCGGTCAGAATCAATTTATAAGGCGAATATAACATAACGATTACAATATCAAAAACTTGGCTTAAAAAGTTTTCTCTTCAATAAGCTTCGAAAACGATGTTTTTTCACTCCTCGATAAAATGCGTGCTTCTTCAAAATGGATCACTTTGAAAATGGCAACGAATGAAAAAATATCTCAATTTCAACTTTTTTAACCATTTTATAATTTTGACATGAGAACTACCATCATGATTGCAGTTTTTCCAAAAATTGATTTAAAAGCAACAATATTAAATTATTAATTAAGTAACCATATAAAAGGGTTAATGAAAATTAGCGTATGAAGAAATTGATATGGTGTGCTTCGTTCTCCCGCACGCGCCCCTTCGTCGTTCTGTCCTCACAGAGCAACCTGCATATAATGTTTGGGCGAAGTGTCGAAGTTACAATCGCTTTCGCACCATGCAGCAGGGATGCCAACTGTTTTTCAGAAATGTCTGGAAGATTTTGAAAAAAAATTCTGGAAAAGTCTGGATGGCTAATTTTATAGTTGACGACCTTTTTTTTTTGGACGCCAGATCGAAATATTGTAGTCTAGGGATCAATACTCTTATGAAAAAAAAATCAATGTCTGAGTCTATGTGATCGAAAGCTTAGACCCATTCAGCTGTCAAAATAACATCTGTATTCTGATTCACACCAAATTCAGTGTTGAGCTATTGGATTTCAAAAGTATTTTTTTATTAAAACGTTGAGCTTATTGGAATTTCTGGACAAATCTGGATAATCTATGAAAAGTCTGGACCAGACAAAATGAGGTCTGTATTTCTGGATGACACATAAAAATCTGGAAGATTCCAGAAAAATCTGGAAGGTTGGCAACGCTGCCATGCAGTGTGGGCACGACGTATTCATCAACGACTTGATTAACTTCGGGGTCGTACCCCTTGGTGAAAACCATAAATATGTTTAATGCATCGGAACTTCGGTTCCGAAATTTTTGGATTGGTTCGGTTTTAAACTGAACCAAAGAAATGAAAAAAATTAAACTTTGACCGGGAAAATATGAAACAGTCGTCTTCCCCTCACACGGTTTCTGTCATGATGACATCAAACCTGAGTGGGAATGAAGCCTGTATGTTTTCCCTTGCACACATCGACAGATCCATACTTTCAGATAGCAAGCGCGTATCTATGACGTCACGTATAATTTGACGTCATATTATCGATCATCTTGATTAGTGATAGTTTGACATTGCTGGCAAGCCAAATGGCCACGTTTTTTGTAGTGATTTTTATTATTAAGTTTTATTAGTGACACTTTACCATCTTCGTGGCATTCGTGTCATCTTTTGTATTTTTTTCTTTCTTTTATAGGTTGAAGAAGAAAAAAAATCAAATTTTTCAAAATAAAAAACATTTTTATTGTACTGCTCAGTTTCACAAAAACGTCGAGAACAAAGTTTACAAAAATTCACACAAATACACAGACATCATCAGAACTTATCGAGCTAATTCGATAGGTACTCATAAAGGTATATCTAAGACCCATAATTAATGATCTCCCAAATCGACCGATAACTATACCTTTCTGTAAGAAAGGCAAAACCTTATATTTGTTCATCATTTCATAACTATGATTTTTGACTTGATAGGTTTAGGATACAGATGAATGGCTTAAATATTATAGTAGAAAATTGTATTCATTTCTTACTACACCTTAAGCGTGCAATGAGCTAGAGCCGCGTGAGTGCAAAAAGATCGATTAACGGAAAAGACTAACGGAGCAACGACCAACAATCTATTGACGAATTTTCGAAGCGATTGACGTTATTAGTTGTTTTTGGAATTTTTAATATTACCGAATCCGACAGTAGGCTGTGCTCGCATGTGACGGGAGTGTTTGGAAAAAAATCGCGCTGGAAAAATTTAATGTTTCCAAATGAAAATCATTCTCAAAAATTTATGCAATAACGAGTCTCGAAATCAGATCACAAGGAGTGGCATCAAGGAAAGACCGTTAGTTATTTCCTGGAGAATCCCGAAACCAGTTTATCCAGGGGAAAAAAGAAAAGATCTTGCCTTGCATTCTTTTAAACGCATATTTAAAATTGGTAAGTCCATTTCTTTTTTACTGGGAGTGCAATTTTAAAAGTGACATGGTTATGGTTTTAAAATATTTTCAGTAAAACATTCAAACCAAATTGGGAACGTCACTATTTGGTTAATAATAAAATCTGGAGTTGGTTCCAATAGTTTATCAAAATATCCTGTACTCAAAATGATTATGATAACGAAGGTATTTTGAACATTTGAAATATTGCTGATAATTTTTACTTACCTCAATAGAGTCATTTTGAGTGTGTGGTGACTGCTCCTTCGCAGTCCGAACTTCCATTTCGGAAAACCAACGAGATTGTCGGGAAGCGACATTCTCCGCCAAGAATAGTTTCGAGAATGAGGGCATGAAGCATGTCACTCGCAAGATCAACCGACTTCTTGAACCAACACCATCAAATCAACTTATGGGTTGAATATTACCATTTTTTTATTTACTTTATACCTATCCAATTATGAATCGATAATTAGAGTACTTACAGTATATTTCATCTTTGTAGGTACACACACTAAATCGAGTTATAATTAATGCACGTTAAACTTATATATATATACTACAATGCACGCTTTGAAACAAGAATTCAATTATTCTGGAGAATAGGACAATTCTTATTTTTACCCGTATTTGATTACCTATTTTAACCATTCCTACACTATATCACCACAGAGTGGTTGTATTTTTTTTTTTCTACATCAAGCAATACATTTGCAGGCATCCATATTTGAGCATCACTCAGTAGCATAAATTTAAACCCTTCAGATACACACGCTTCGAAAAGCTCATCTTCTTCAATAATTGTACCATCTACTTCCAGTTCCAGTACAATGTTTTCAATTTGTAGTGGTAAAAAAAAACATTTCAAGTACATGTAGAAGTAAATTCATAATTTATTTGGAGTGCTTATCACCCTTATCAATCAAATGATTTTAGTTTGTAATACCTTTTTCTTTTATATTAGCTATCTTGGGTCCACGCATGACTATTCATTTCCTCCGCAAGCTGTTGCATATTTTCATTAGCCTACAATTATGAACATGTCAAAGTATATTCTTTTTATGCCTGTCTTTTTTTTCAAATAAAAGTTATTTTAAATGAAATAAATATTGTATATACATCTAACGATAATTTTCAATTAAATTTATTTCAGAACGATATGAATACATATTTTACAGTGTTGAAATTACTGTTTAGGGAAGGCGTCTTTATAAAAAAAATATAAAACCTATCATCGCAGTTTCATTGGGGTTATGTCTGCTAGTGACAAAAGCTTTACACGTTTACATATCTCCTGAGGTATTTGAATCCACTAATTTTATCATCCCGTGTACAAAAATAAGTTTCTCATCCGTGTTACAAATTATTTGTTTAATCTTCAGAACTTCAATATTTTCTTCGTACTCGTCGAACCGCAAATGTAGAAAATCTCCTTCAGTGTCATAAGTTCTCATGTATTTGATAATTTTGTTGTAAAATAAAGATGTTCATATTTCCCGTTTCTCAAGACCATCGAATGAGCATCCAAAGTCGTCAAATATTGAAGTTTTCAGTCTCTGTTCATTTGATTTGAGAAGCGGTTGCCAATATTGATGACGTTCAGTACAAAACTTCAATAAATTTTTATAGTTGTTTGCATGACGCAGCGCAGTTTTGAAATATGAATGTTTTTTTCTCTCCTGTAAGGGCGCTTAATCGTAGCACCAAACTGTAGAATCAAATACAGAGTTTTAATCCAAAGAAAATCAAACGGATTAATTTGATTCCCGGTAAATTCCTCAAAAAAACCATATATACTTTTCAGTATTAGATTTGCTTGGGGATTCTGAGAATTTTAATGTAACTTACCAACCAAACAAAAGCTTCTGAGCCGTAAAATCCTTCCTGCTAGTTTTGAAGCGCGGAGGAAAACAAATAAAATTCTCGACAACCGCGGCCTACTGTGTTGTAATATTACAACGGATGATGTTATATAACACAGGGCGACGTGTTCAGATTCCTTACATCGTTTGGATGGAATTGAAATTTACATCGGACTCCGTTACATTTTGTTTGCTGTGTAAATCTTCGAAGATTCGAGAGTTCAAAACATACAGTGGGATCAAGGATATATAAAAACACCCAAGTCTGAAATTCTCAAAAAAGTGAAGGTGAAAAGTTTCGTTCAAAAATTAAATATTAAGCACAAATTTAATTTTGGTTTCATAAAATGAAGATTTTTGTGATGTGTGACCCATTCCAGCGTTGAGTCGCATCATCTGGAAAAACTTTTTTTAATGAATTTTGTATTAATTTTCAGATGTTTCAATTTTACCAGACAAACTATATAAAGCCGTGCTTTGCTCCGTTGCGTCACATCAGGCGACATTTAGGCGTTTTCCAAATTCTTCACGGTATCAAAGATTTCAGCTCTGTTTAACTACGAAATTTATGGAAAACGTTTCATCTAAATAAAATACTCGGGATGAATAAGCCATTGATGCTTGAAATCCCTTGAGAAAAAGAATAAAAAAGTTTAATCTAAATTGACAAAAACTTGGTAATAGTTTTTGGTTTTCAATTTAAGTACGTTTTATAATTTCCGATCCACGATCCACTTTCATTGCGTCACATCACACGTTTTTTTTTTGAAACAAGGTTTAGACATGAATTTCTGTCAAAACATAAATGCTATTTTCCCTTAATTTCAAACAACACACCATTTGTGTTTACAAATGGTGTGTTGTTTGAAATTAAGGGAAAATTTCAAATACTGTTCCAAATACTTATTTAAAAATATGGTAAGAAAAATCTCCAGTTTATACGAAAATTCTACAATCTTTAGGTCAGCATCCGGCAACCGCATCCAATGGATCTCGAAGGACGATTTTCCCCGAAGTCTAGTCACGCTGGAGCTCAAATCGAATCCGCTGGTGGGCATCAAGCCAGGTGCCCTGCAGAACATGTCCCGACTTCGAAAGTTGTAAGTCCAGATGAAAATTTATCTTTTGCTTATGACTAAAATGTTTGTTCTATGTTGAACTTTGCAGAATTTTATCCGATGTTCGTGGACTCCAGGAACTACCTCCCCTCGATGGATGTTCTGCCCTCGAAGTGCTGCGGGTTGACAGAGCGAACCTAACCAAACTACCTGATCATATGTGTAAAACTTCACCACGGTTAAGAAGTCTGTGAGTATATTTCAATCAAAACTTCTCAGCCTTTATGCAAGAATATCTGCCTTTACATCTAACTTTTTCAGAGATTTAAAACTAAACCGACTCAAGAGCATTCCGAATGTGACAAACTGTCGTGATTTGCGAGTATTGTAAGTAACGAGATCTGACGAAGTGACCGTAACCCGTACCCCGGGAAGTAATCATATTTTTCTTGTTCTTAATCTTTCATCCCCGCGACAGAGATATAGCCGGCAATAGTATAAGTTCGCTCCATGGAGCCCCATTTGCTAGTCTTGGCCAGTTGCACGATTTGCTGCTCTCCGGCAACGAAATAGAATCGATTCCCCACGACGCCTTCATTGGGCTTCCGCGATTGCAAGTGCTGTGAGTATTGTGTCGATAGGATTACTTTAATCTAACAGATTTGTTGCTTGTTGTAAGAAGAAAGCAGCATCTCTAGCTGTGTTGACCGCAGCTGGTTTCAATTTAATTTGCAATGGGCAACGCGAGTGCGGGAGAGCGAAATAAATCAAAAGAAGCGAGTGTCTCCAGCGCACTCGCCATCAGAATTCAGCAGTTAATGCAACTTCTTTGCCCTTCGAGGACATCGCGTCAAGAATCGGGAACACAAAGATTAAATTGAATTTCTTTTCGCTTTTCCATTTCTTTTCTCCCAACCCACTCTGGTCCGAATCGAACGGGAGAGCAGTGATTTGGAATCGAATCACATATACTTCATCCACCCGGACGCCTTCAGGCCGCTGCTCAGGTTGGAAGATCTGTAAGTATCCAATGAAGCAAATCCGGTGGCTAGAACCGTTCAGCCATTTATCACAGAAAAAATCACATTTCACTTGAGTTATGTGAGTACTTTACCACTTTTTTCTGCCCTATCCTACTAGAAACCTCGGGAATAATGTCTTTCCCCAGCTGCCCTCGGTTGGTCTCGGCCGGTTGCTGCATCTGAAGACGTTCAACAATCCCAACTTGCGGGAATTTCCCCCGCCGGAATCTTTTCCGCGGATTCAGACGCTGGCCCTAGCTTATGCCTATCATTGCTGTGCGTTCCTGCCGCTGATGGCCAGTGCCCCGCGGATCCAAAAGCAGCATCCAATCAAGGAAGAAGTTCTATTTCCTACCGACAACGAGTTCGATATGAGCCTGTGGAACAACAGCTACAACGACATCTGGCCGCAGCTTCGTAAGTATAGATTTTCAATTTGATATTCAAAAATGTGAATGAAAAATCAATGCAATTCTCTGGCATTTGGAGGATTTATGAAATGTTTTCCGAAGGTCATTGTCAAAAGCCCCCTATCGTACGCCGAATCGTATGTTATCCTAAGCCGAAAGTTTAAAAACCATCTTAAATCCTAAGCAGCTTATAATAGTGGAATAATGAAGTACCTCTTATTGTGTAAATTAGTCTGAATAAGCACTGTGTGAATCTATTGTTGAAAAAAGAAGCGGTTTTGAAATTGAGAAAAATGCTTAGATATAAAGGTCATCAACGTTTTTCTTAAACTAGGTAGGGGAAAATGACGGATAAAACTTAATCCCTTCGATCCTCAAATCCGTTTTCTATTGTGACGTCAAATCTCCCTGGGCTGAGATCGTTGGCCTCTTTTCCGTCGTTGCTGTGGTTCTTTTCATTTCGGTAGAGGTCTGATTTCTGAAAATAAAACAGATTCTGTCTGTTCGGATGGTATAGTCGCTGCCGATGTTGAGCAACTTGCTGCTAATACTGTCTCTAAAGACTGCAAGACGATCTGAAGGGAAAGCAGAAGAGGCTTTAGTTTCTCACTTAGCTCTGTTTCCTGGTTGTGAGCGTTGGAAGAATCTAAAGAGATATTCGTAGATCTTGTTTTTGAAAGAGTTTGGTGATTCGAACATTAGAGAATTTATAGTAGCACGTCTTGTAACCTGAGATGAAGTAATCCCGTAGGATGGTTTTACGGATGCATCTATCCTGTATCTCTCGCAGGTTTTTATCACATAGTTGGTTGTAACAGATAATACGCTGAAAAGAAAAATGGAAGATAGCTTCATCAACAGAATTAGAACATATTTTGACGTTAAAATCTAGGCTGTATTTTTTAAACTCCAAAAATCAATTCGATTATTGGAAAACCTTTTTCTTCCAACACAAACGCATTCATTTGATTGATGCTGGTGGCATTAACACTGACCATCCAGCTTCCATTTTAAATTACAGAGAAATATTAACGGTACTTATCCGATTGTTGCGTAGGTTTTTCTTCCTTAGCCTGACCATTCACGTGCTCCTGAGAATGCATTCGGAACAGCTCCAATCCTGTTAAGCTCCAACGCAGCTTCATAGAAGACCTTACCTTTTGTGATCTTGTTTGTATATTTTTCAACTCCTTTTGGACACAATTAAAAAAAAAATCGAAAATATTCCATTATTATAAAAATTGAAAATTATGCTATCAAAAATTTGTGTCTGCTCTTCTCTGGCACAGCCTACTTCTCCTTCTTCTGGAAGTCATGAAGATATTGAAGAAAAAGATCAGAATGTATGAACCCAATCTCAGAAATGAACATTTTTGTTTCTGCTGGTGCTCCTTCCAATAGCTCTGGTTTACGTCGTTTTCTTTTAAAAATTAAAAACAGTGGCTCATTTTGACCAGCCAAATTCTGTTAGACAGGGAGCACTTTCGGAGTGGAAAGGAGAGAACGACTTGTTTGACGATCAAAACTGGAATAACTTTATTTTTACCGACTTCCTTTTTCTGGATTCAGAGACGACCTTCGGAACATTATTGGGTACCGTAAACATACCGGTCTCATCAATGTTGTTGATTCGATAAGGTAGAAATCCATAGTTGAAAGCTATTTCTCGCAAGTTATCAAAAAAAATATTAATCCATTCTCAAATTGTGTCTCTGCATGAAGGAAATCATCCAGTCCTTTCCTAACTTCAAATCCTTGGTAAATCCATGTTGAATTTTGTTTAACGCAGCGTACTGAAAAACAGCTCTTCTTAATTCTACCAGTGATAAACCATAGACGGAGTCATCAAGGGTTTGCTAATGCCGGGATAGTTCTTTCTCCTGTTCTCTTATAATAACAGTTCGGAACCTTCCAAGTTGGTGAGTACCATAGCCCTGCAACAAGAGAAAAAACATAAAAAACTATGATTTACCTGGTAAACATAAGAGAGATTTACCTGCTTCAGTCTCTTTTGAAGTGCGCCTTCTGTGATTCCGAGACTCTTGGTTACTGAAAGTTTCAATTTTCCGTTCGCAAGCCTTTTCTGTGCATCTTCCAGCATAAGGAAAGTACAAACCTTCCGTTCGAATATCCTTCGATAGACCCTACATAACCATACACAAAGAAGAAAATGTTAGATTTTTAATAAACAACATTATTTGGGTCCCAAACATTCCTCCTTATAAGTTTCTATGGCTACATTTGGACGCCTAATACTTGACTTCGTGATGGCGTCGCTTTACGTCACAATCGTTCATAAACAACTGTATGGATACAACGAACTAATACCAAAGTTTTCGGTTGTCCCCACCTATAGATAAACCACATAGACACTAGATACTCTCGGCTCTCTCGGAACGTATTGCTCTGTTGACGGTTGGAATGAAACTCGCCCGCTGGAACGCGACCGCTGCTTTTATAACTCTCGCTACTTGGCGTCGCGCTTTCGGGTTTCTCGATTCTCGCTTTTTCTCCGGTTCTTCAGTCCGCTTTGATGGACTGAACATACTCTGCGCCAGAAAAGATGTTTCTACTAGAAACTTTCTAGACATACGGCCGTCGGAATGCACTGCGTTTGGGAACACGCCGCTACTCATTGGCTCACTGATTCTTGGACCTGGACTGTCGACCTTGACGATGCTGATGGCTCTCGGCTTGCTTGGTCGGGATTATTGCTCTCTAACCATGTCTCGGTAGAATTTACGTCTCTTCGATGATGACCAACGGTTGCTGGCTTCTGTCAAACTGTGGCTGCATTTGTCTAACCAACTCTCGATTGCTATCGACCCTACCTCATGAAGGACCAAAAAGGTGAAGTAGATTTCGTTCTGCCGCTCTCGTTCGATTGGTGATGACAGGCCGATGATCTAGCTCTGCAGCCTGACGAATTCTGCTTTGGATCTGTCCACCCTTCGCTGGTTTACTCGCAGCTGAGCTGCGGTTAGTTCAGCCTTGCCCTCTTTAGGATGGTTTGCACTCGCTGCACGTTGCGTTGTGCCACACCACAGTTGTGGAACAGCAACTCAAATACCTTGTCCGTACTCCTTTGACTCGGGTTCTTCCTCTCTGCCGCTTTTGATGCCATTTTTCTTCTCGTTCATTGTTTCTCTTTGCTCCATTCGAAACTGTTTGCTTCCGATCCACTCTCACTCAATTTGACAAAGGTATTCCGTGGGAAGGTACCGGCTTCTACATCCGCCTCGAAGGACCATTTCATTCAAAAACTGAATGTATCGTCCAAAGGTGGAATTACGCAGGACCAAATATTCGTCCTCTAGTCTCTATAGGTGTGCTTTATTATTCGTCTTGCTTCGGAAGTAGCGTTTGCGAACTTTTGGGACCAAATTGCGATTTATTCGAAATTCAGAGTTGCACCATGGAAGTTTATAATGGGGCGTGTGCTCGCGTAGTAGGCTCCAAAGCTGACCGTAGGAAGCAGATACAGCATCATCGACATTCAGATCTTCAAAAGCTGATTGCCAGTTTGTCTCATCTAATAATTCAGCAACCCTTTCGATGTTGCAGTGCGCGAAGTCTAAATTTTGTCTGAGAGGGCTACTCATGCTACCCAAGGGATAAAATTGATGGATAATGATGACGGTCAGTGTTTGAAATTGCTTTTGGTAGGTGCACGAGTTCAGCTTGGTCGAGCCTGTTTATAAAAATGAGGTCAAGAACTCTGCCGTTAACGTTTACGAGGGAACACATCTGTGATTACCCGGAAGCTATTTTCGATTCGATCACAGCAAGTTTTTGTTCTGTGAAAGCGTTCACTGGCAAAAATCCATAAGCATCCTCTTCGTAGCTTCAATGCAAATTCGGTCATCACGGATTCGGTGCGATCACTGACCGTTTGAAATGGAGTCGCAAACGGTGTTAATTGATTAGCTTTGAAATCCAAGCAGCTCTGATGTTAACCTTCACTGCTGAGTTCGCCACGCGTCGCTTGATTGGGCAGAAGATAAAGCTGCCGAGGCTCTGTAAGAACCATTTGCTGGATTGAAAATTGGAGTAGCGCAAACATTCATTGGAAGTGGATTAGCCCTTAGTTCGTTTCGAACCTCTTGAAGAATTTGTTTAACTTTTTAAGTTTATTTGAATAAGATACAAAAAACACTAGTTTTAGTTTTGACCTTCTTCACGTTAAATTTTGAAAAGTCAAAATATTACATCAAGATATGTTGTCTTGTCAGTCATATCATCAAACGGCTGTAGGCGCATTTAGGAACACTTTCCCCTACGTATTTAGCTTTTATGAATGTCAGTTTTATCAGTGACCAACGGACGATTGGCAGATGCTTATTTATTTCAACGGTTTTATAGTTGTTATCTGCTTAAAGTTTATGAATACTCTATTTTTTACTTGTAGGGTAGGGTAGGCTTATGATTGTGTATGATTTTTCGATGCTCGTTTGCTTTTTTTTAGTTCGAATTGAATCCGATTGAATTTATTCATTGCTGCGGCTGATGACCAGATATTATCTGGCAGATACTCGCATTACCTCCACTAAAATCGGAAACCGTTGCTACAACTTCATATCCAGTTTAAATCATTTTGTTAAATATATTGACTGTTTCATTCTTTTTAACCATTCCAGAAAATCTCAGCAAGAAGTTCGGAACTCAGATCAACGATCTGCTGCATGTGTACGGTCCGGAGTATTATCCTGGAGGAATGCCCACCTATCCGGAGGAATACTTCGAAGAGGAGGGAGGAGTTACTCATCCGGTGCCAACAACATCCCCGGGAGGAATTCAATGTCTGCCGGAACCCGGTCCATTCATGCCGTGCCAGGATCTGTTTGACTGGTGGACACTTCGTTGTGGCGTTTGGGTTGTATTTCTACTGGCGATGCTCGGTAATGGAACAGTCGTTTTCGTGCTGATCTTTTCTCGGTCGAAGATGGATGTTCCTAGATTTTTGGTATGCAACCTTGCTGCTGCCGACTTTTTTATGGGCATCTATTTGGGGTTTCTAGCAGTCGTAGACGCTTCGACCCTTGGTGAATTCAGGATGTATGCGATACCTTGGCAAATGAGCGCAGGTTGCAAATTGTCTGGGTTTCTGGCGGTGCTGTCATCGGAACTGTCGGTGTATACTCTAGCAGTGATCACCCTGGAGCGGAATTACGCTATAACCCACGCAATGCATTTGAACAAAAGATTATCACTTAGGCATGCAGGTTACATCATGACCATCGGATGGACATTTGCTATCACAATGGCTATCTTGCCATTGTTCGGAGTTTCCGATTATCGAGTCTTCGCCGTGTGTCTGCCGTTCGAGATCAACAACGGATCGGGCAGCCTGTTCTACGTCGTTTTCCTAATGTTCATCAATGGAGTTGCTTTTCTGATCCTAATGGGATGCTACCTCAAGATGTACTGTGCCATAAGAGGTTCCCAAGCGTGGAACTCGAACGACTCGCGAATAGCGAAACGGATGGCCCTTCTAGTCTTTACCGATTTTATCTGCTGGTCACCCATCGCATTTTTCTCACTAACTGCCATTTTTGGTCTCCATCTCATATCTCTAGAACAAGCCAAAGTATTTACCGTGTTCGTCCTTCCCCTGAATTCCTGCTGTAATCCCTTTCTTTACGCCATCCTAACCAAACAGTTCAAGAAAGACTGCGTCCTCATCTGTAAAGCAATCGAGGAATCTCGAGTAACTCGGGGCATTGGCCGATGTCGCCATAGCTCGAACTTCAGCAACCGGCAAACGCCGGCCAACACCAATTCTCTGATGGAGCGATCGTCCAGAGAACTTCCACCGCTACTGCCCGGACAAACGTGCAATTGCACAGCCAAACTGATGGAACAGGAAAATCTCCGACGGCGATTCGCACAACAGAGCACATTTTCCAAAACTTGGCGCCGATTGTTATGCAATCTTGGCCAGCGGGGCGAAGGTCATCGAAATGGCCGAGGAGGAGACCAGTACGCTTACCAGATTGCTGAAATCCAGCAGAAGCAGCACAAACGAACCGGATCCGTATCGTCGAGTGAAAATTTCAGCTCGTCCAGGTCGGATTCGTGGCGACATGCTCAACATCATTGTGGTATCCCGCTGCGCCTTTTGGATCCACGACGGCGGCACACTTCCTGGTTGATCACCCGGAAAACGTCTCAGGATTCAAATCTCTCAAGTTCTCGCAATGACAGTTCTGGTTCAACGGCTACCCAGAGCACTGGCACCTGGCGAATATCGCGATCCAGTGCGAGCAACTCGGTCGTGCTGCCGGGCGTCAAGATCGACGGCGTTCCACATGTGCATCAACACAGTGAGTATTTGATGGTTTTTATTTTAATGTTATCGTATGTTGCAAACAAATGAATCCCAATCTGAGCCTGTCATCATGAAAACGAACCTTATTCAAAAACCCCTGTATAATTTTCAATAAAAATTCGAATCGGGTGGTGCGTTTGAGAGAATTTTGATTAGTTTTATTCGATTTTATTTTCTCATTGTACACAGCAAAAATTATTTACTGTAAAATTACGGCAAATATCCTGTAACAAAAAGGAGCAGGACATTTACCGTAATTTTACAGGTTGGAATAAAAAATCACACGAGCTTTATTTTTAAGTGAACCAATTATTTTACAGGCTGGTTCAAAATTACAGTACTGTAAAATTTTAGTTCATGGAATTGCTTAGCGTCCATTTGGTGATTTATTTTTAAAATAAAAAAATAGGAGGAAATGAAGGTTACGAAATTATTTTCGAACAACTTTTATTATTAGCAAAAATGTCGCTTGTTAAATTTTCCTACAATGCCTACTTAAATCTTATCTAGATTTCACAAACAAGACATGCATTTTTTTCACTTTCCAATTGAAGCAATTTGTTATGCAGCAGAGGAACGTTCGCAATGCTTTTGTTGATTAACAGTTACTTGATGATTGCGTTGGCCGTTGGGTCTAGCCGCGATGTGGTCTGATTGATGAAAAACTTCTTTCGCACGGATGAGAATCGAAGATTGGCCGTTTAGATCAGCTGAGAGGTGCCCCAAACAATTCACGTAAGATGTATCCTGTTTTATTACTGAAAGTAGAGGAAAACAAAATCATTTAAAAAACACTCTTGATAAATAATTAGTTTAAAAAAACTGTTTTCTTAATACCTTGTGCAACGATGACCATGGGAAAAATGGCGACGGTTGGTGTTGTCTTCTTGAATTTCGGGATGAGTACTTCACGGGAGAATTAAAATAATCTGAAACTGACTGACTATCTGAAATTAGACTCTGGTCAATATGTAAATGGAAAAATGCAACAAACTTTACTTTGTTGACGTCTCACTGAGCGAGTTCCATAGGAAGATTCGTTAGTTTTTATAATGATGCTACCGCTATTACTAAGGTGACGAGGCACCGATGGGCCTCCGAAACCAAGCAGCTCTAAGCAGCGTTCTGTTTCTTGCAGCTGAATGACTGCCGATGGCAACTTTTTTGTCCACAAGCCTTGTTGCGCTGCTGTCCAGCTGCCGAAACGTGTAGCTACTTTGTGAAAGCTTGTTTTTGCTCGTTTGCCAGGCTGCTGTACCTGTACCGACCCGGTTCCAGTTAGACGATTATCCGTTTGCACTGGAATTGAACAAGTCACGTCCTGAACGGGAATGTGTTCAGGAAAATCTTCGGTTTGCGAAAAGTTGGTGGTGGTTTTGGTCGCTTTGATAGGAGCCGGAATAACACAGCCCAATTTGCAGTTTATCTCCTGCAGACAAAGTACCTGCATCTCGAAATCCGTAATATGCGTTTTTTTGTAGTTGGACTGCACGGAATTGAAGCGAGCCTGCACATTGGCCAGTATATCTTTAAGCCTTGGCGTCTTATTCTTTGGCATCCGCTTCCAGCTGCGCGATTCGCTGTTCCAGCAGTTTACGAGTTTGGGAAGCATCCTCGGCTGGTTTGTTATTTCTGAATTCTTGCTGGCCACTAGAAAGAAAAGAAAATACATTTTAAGTCATAACGTCAACTTAAAAAATCTCAAAAATTCGAAACTTACTCAAAATAGAATCGGATGTTTTCTCATCAGGATGCGTTCCATCTCACGGCACTGTCACTGCAGATCCTGGATGGTCTCGTATCCTTCTCGTCCAGTTCTTAGAGCGCCTTTTCTCCCTCCGCGATTCCTCCAGCTCCGATTGCAGAATCTTCTGCAGCATAATTATGTCATTCGCGATTTCGACGATTCCGACATGACATAAACGGCAGAACAACGGAGAACAACAAAAGAAACAGAACCAAAACACGAAACACGTACCAAAACAGATACATCCGCGCCCTTTTGACGTCTCTCTTTTGATACTGAAACGGGTGCCAGACGGATTGAATTTTCTAATGTGCAAATGAAAATTGTTGGACATGTATGAAATTTACGACACGTAATTTTGTCACGACCTGTAAATCTATGGTAAATGTCATGCTCCTTTTTGTTACAGGACATTTGCTGTAATGTTAAAGGATTTTCTCTTAATTTTCAAACAAATTCATTTAAAGTTACATGTTTTTTTAGTTACCGGCCGTTTTATTTTACAGGCCATCGTTTTCAATGACACGTAATAGTCATTATTTTTTTCTGTGTAATGGGGTGGTTTCCCAATGTACCCTGAAATTCTATCGTTTCAATAAATTGATGAGTAAAATTTCAAGTGAATATCTAAATTTTCGGTATCTTGAATCTTTCTCACACGGATGTCACTGCTCCCTTTTGATACCTCTTCAATTGACAACATAAATGGGTTTTCAACATTCGTTTTTACCCTGTATACTACCGTTCTAAGCAAGAATGTCCCATGTGACTTTTGGGTAATTTTCACTTTTTTGCTGGAAACGGTCTCTTTTAGTGTTAACTTTCGAATAAAAAGACAAACAAGTATGCTTTGTTCTGAACTTATACGAAATTTTCATCAAGGTGGTTGTCTCTACACAGAAAAAATTATTTTCTGTAAAATTACAGTAAATATCCTGTAACAAAAAGGAGCAGGACTTTTACCGTAATTTTACAGGCCGAAAAAAAGTTACATGACCTTTATTTTTCAGTGAACGAATTTTTTTACAGGCTGCCTGAAAATTACAGGACTGTAAAATTTCAATACACTGAATCGTTCGAAGAATGTTTTTTCCCTCAAAATATTAAATTTAGTTTTTTTTTCTGTTAAAATAAAGGTTACAAAATATGTTTTTTATTTACTTTATTAGACAACGTAAAACTTTGACACTGGACTTAAATCAATCTTAATTTCACAACTTCGAAATGCTGTTTTTGCTGTTATAATTTTTTTTTCCGGACACAAATCGTAGCACTAGCATTATTGACTGTTACAAAAGGTACGCATCAGACGAAACTTTTCCAAGATCGATCGTTAAAGTATATTTTCTTTCACGTTCCTCGAAACCCAGAAAACGGTTGCTACGGCCATGCTGTGGTTCAAATTAGGGTGCCACCCCAAACAAAACACAAATGTACTTGGCCGGCACCGGAATATTGATTCTTGGACGACCAACGCGGAATACTTCTCTTTGTAAGTCATCGAGAAGAAGTCCAAGCGATTAAAATAAGACGCGCCGAAATGTCCATTGTCCATGTTGATGAATTTCTTAGTTCCACCGTCCAGCTCCAATTGAATCCAGCATTTTTTGAAGCACACCGTGAGCAGCTGGGTGCTGCGGTCCAAAGTTCAGTTCAGGTCTCAAATCAGGTTTCTCCGTTTGACTCCGAGATCTTTTTCAAACCTGGAAAAGAAGGTTTATACATATAATCAATAAAAATTGAACAATAATTTTCAATGAATCAAATCTTAAAAAATGCATGAATTTTTTTTACTGAAATTGCACAAAATTTCCTAAATGATGTTTGAATTCACGTTATGTTAGATTATTTTGTCGATTACAAAAAAAAAACCTTCATAACAAGACCAAAGTTGACTTAAGATCAAAGTTAAAGTTAGAAATAAATAGTCGTTTTTCGCTTAAGATCAAAGATGGCATGTTTGTAAATATAATCAAAAAAAGCTATCCATCAATTTTTTTGACATTTAAATAGCTCGGGGAGCTGAAACTGGAAAAGAAAATTAGATATAGTAAAAAAAAGCTATCCATCAACATTGCTGTCAAAAGAATTGTATGTTAAAGCTGTAAACTAATGTCATAAAGTTTAGAGCACATTAACAGCACAAAATTTAAAAACGAACTGTTTATCAGTTTAACAATTTTCAACTTCAAGTTGTAATTTTTTTTAAATTTCCGATTTTCAGTTCTTTTAGGGATGAATCATCCTACAGAATGAAAATCCCAGAAAAAAAAATATTTTCAGTTCTGGACCGATATACATAATTTATTTTCTTGGAATTTTCATATTTTCAAACTAAAATTTGGAAAAATGTAACTCTTGTATAATTCTGAATAATTCAAATGAATAATTGTAAATTATACGTCAGTGAATAATATGACTACACTCAGTGATTGAACTATCATCCCTGTTGGAGGTATTTATTAATAAAAGAAAACATTTGTAATCGAACGTAAGAGTAACTCTTTTGAGTAATGTTTTGTTTTCTTTAAAACCTTTTTCTATTTCTAACAAATGAAGCATTTTCATAACATTGAAGGCCTCAATTAGGCTTCCGTAACGAACAACATATAATTCTGAATTTATTGTTTCGGGTAGTTAAACTTAAGCATATTAAATAGTTATTACATCAAAAGAAGCATGAAATTTGAAATGTTTGTTTCAAAAGATATTTCAATTTACTTGAAAATGAACTTACCTTACAAAATTTCTGGCAAAATCGGTGAAAATGTTGAAAGCCGATTTTTATTTCGTGAATAAATAGATCCATTTGAAGCAAATTTTGAATGCTTGCTATTTAAATTTAATTGACGGCTGCCGCCTCGAAATCGCCATTCTACATCTAACGGAACCCTTCACCAGGTTATCAAATAACCCCCTTCGACGTTTACTGCAAAAATAAAAGGGTTTTCAAATGTCTCTGATATTATTTAAAAAAAAAACTTACATCGATGCTTGGACACGTAGAAACAGATCCACCGGAGAACCGAGTGTAGTCTTCCGAGTACAAGTGTTGCTTTGTGCGGTCAGAAGGCTACCAGATGACCGTTTGCGAAAAGGAGACACACATTACATTTATGCGCCAGTTTTCATCGTTTGGTTGACGAGTTATAAAGTGATCGGTTGATCCATTGCCAAGGAAAAGTTAGCAAATCGTCGGAGGATCGTTAGTGGAGCTGGGAGATGTGAAACTGTACAACACCTGCATCATCTGGGCTCTCGTTGCTAAGCACTGGAAGGTGCACCTATGCGACACCAACATTTCCAGTAAGTTGAAAATCGAGGAGTCCAAAGTGCTTACTCGCGACGAAAACTTCACGACGTTCAAAATCGGAGAGACACCTACACTGGACAGATGCACTGGGAGCTGCTGGTCCTTGCCATGGACAATCTGTTCGCCGACCCGGATTCCCCACCTCACCCTGGTTGCTCATGGTAACTCGCTGGTGGCTGATCTCTGGGGCCATGTGCTGCAGATGGGAACCGAATACCAGGTGATTATCATCGCCTTCTTAAAACATATCGTTACCGGAAGCCCGCAGTCAAATTCCGGTTCTGCAACAGAAACGGTACGACCTGTATGAAATGTTGGTGCGAAAGAAGTGAATGAACATTTTTTGCTGCCTGTTATTCGTTAGTATAAAAGGTCAGGTTTTTTGTGGAAATGAATACGTACTTTTTCACACCCTTTCACAGCCGCTGCTGCGACCCGGAGAAAGACAACACTGCTGTTCCTAGAGTCCAAGTGCCGGTGCTGTTGATCCATCTTCGCTGATCATCGACTTGGTCGATGAAGTGAATACCACCCACGATGACGTTCGCCGTTAGATTTTCTTCAGCGGAGCAACTGCGAAATAAATGCTCCAGCACAAACGATAAACGCAATCGGAACGAATCGACCGATAAACAATCATCACAGCAACAAAACAAAACCGTTAACTTGACGTTTTCCTTTTCGTTACAAAACTGTGATGCCAGATGGCATTTTCCATGGAGAATAACTGCAAATTTTCGGATAACAAGTAATTTAACGACACGTAATTTTTATCAACCTGTTAAATTACGGTGAATGTCATGCTCCTTTTTGTTACAGGACATTTACTGTAATTTCAAATGATTTTTCTCTTAGTTTTGCATAAGAAGATTAAAAATTACATGTTTTTTTTATTACAGGTTGCTTTATATTAAAGGCGACCATTTTCAATGACACGTAAAAGTCATTATTTTTTTCTGTGTAGGATCCATACTCAACTATACATTTTTATAAACAAAAAGGAACGTATTGCTCAAATTACGGTTTAGCATGAGTTCTTGGGAAAAAAATAAACTAAGCAAGCTTTTAAAATGATAGAAAAATTGTAGCCGTGTGACAGTTTTTCGTAGAACTAGCATCGGCATGCGTTCTGATTCTACGCAAAAGTGTCACACGGAGCATTTTTTGCTCTAATTTGCTGTTTTTTTTGTAGGAAATATCATTTTTTTGGCAGAAAACATTGTAAAATGATAAACTTGAACTGTTCACTACGAAAAAACTGTCGGTGAATTTTTAGTTTGAGAGAAAAATTGGAAATAAAGCTGATATTTCAATCGCGTTTTTCTCGTTTGCACGTTTTTCCACATGGGACAATCTTGCTTAGAACGGCAGTATAACAGGGTAAAAACACTAGACATCGAAACTTATCTTTTGGAATTGGCGAATTTCATGCAAATAAAAAATAATCTAAGGTTCTTGTGATAGAGTTGATTTGATAGAGTTGCCAGACCATTACTTTAGCCTTTCAAAAAATGTAAAAAGTGTCTTTTTCACAATTACTGAACATCAAGATTCTAATATTGGACAGGTTGTGTTCCAATTGTTGAACACGTATGTATTGTCAGTGATTGTATACATTCAGGGGTATTGCATTTGATAGTATACATTGAAGGGACAACTAAGAAACAGTTTAAAAATAGTTGAATAACCGGTTGTCGTTATACTTTTTACACTTATTGATATTTCTATTTATTGACCAGTCGCAGTGCCCAGTCGAGAGAAAGGGAAGGCTAGAGTGAGAAAGATGTCAATCGTGACAGATCTAGCAATACTGGTTTATGGTGCTGCCAGTTGCTTTGTTTGAGTAAATTGAACATTTCGCATAATTGTTTCTCTCATATCCCACAGAAAGCAGTCTAATTTTCCTCCTAATCACCTGCTGGTTTGAATTCAAAAGTCGACCAGGATTAGGATTAAAAGGATTAAAGGGTGGTACGGTCAAAATTTGGTCATTATCAACTTGACGTATTTCTTTCAATTTTGCATTTAAAATCTGAACACTCCTCATTTTGAAGGTCTGTGTGTGTAGAATGTTGCTTCTATTTTGTTTTGGAATTCACTCTTCAGTTGTCAAAATGCCGTCCAAGGAAGAAGAGCAGCGTATCAAAATTTTGCTCGCGCATCGCAAAAATCCGAGCTACTCGCACGCAAAGCTGGCAAAATCGCTAAAAGTTGCCAAATCAACCGTTACAAATGTAATTAAAGTGTTTGGGGAACGTTTGTCGACAGCCAGGAAGTCTGGATCGGGGGGAAATCGAAAACCGGAAGCCGCTGAGATGACAAAGAGAGTTGCCGGTAGTTTCAAGCGAAACCCTAACCTCTCTCTCCGAAATGCCGCAAATAAGTTGGGTGTATCGTCTACAACCGTGCATCGAGCCAAAAAACGAGCCGGACTATCGATTGATTTAAATGTAGGGTGGTGACTCCAAATCGCGATGATAAACAAAATACGACGGCCAAAGCGCGATCCCTGGGGGGGTGGTTAGCTCAGTCAGCTAGCCGGTCTGATTTTCAATCAGATGATGAGAGGTTCGATTCCTCACCCCCCTAACAAAAAATAGCCCTAAGTTATACATCTTTAGCTTAGGGCTAACAAGAATAGGTCTTCGGACACCCACAGAATAAGAATGTCTTCGGACAATAAAAACCAAGAATTGTAAACTCTCCATGAGTACAAGAATCGAATAAAGGCCTCGGCCAAGAATAGGTCTTCGGACAAAACATACAAGAAATTGTAAACTCCCCTGGAGTATAAACACAAGAAGTAAAATCGGGTATCGCCCATACAACCATGAATAACATACATGCACATGTATTCGAAATAACGATTGTAAACTCCCCGGAGTATAAACACAAGAAGAGCAGGCACAATAGCTACCGATAAAGTAGATTCGAAAATTCTAAAAATAGATATGCAGAAAAACAACACAAGAACACATATATACACAAGAACTGTAACATACACTAGTCAGCCAAGTTGGGCCATAATTGGCCCTAGGCAAAGTCGTGTAAAACGCAGATAAATAAAAAAAAAAAAAATGCGATCCCGACGACGTACACGACACGACGATGCTGACGAAGTTTGACTGCGTGGTAATGGACAACGAAACCTACGCCAAAGCCGACTACAAGCAGCTTCCGGGACAGGAGTTTTATACGGCCAAAGGAAGGGGAAAGGTAGCAGATATTTTCCAGTACATGAAACTGTGAAAGTTCGCGAAGAAATTTCTGGTTTGGCAAGCCATCTGTACCTGTGGCTTGAAAAGCAGCATTTTCATAGCTTCCGGGACTGTCAACCAAGAAATTTACGTGAAAGGGTGTAAATAAATAACGTCTGCTGCCTTTCCTGAAGAAACACGGTTGTTCCGTATTGTTTTGGCCGGATTTGACACCTTGCCATTACGGTAAAAAGGCCATGGAGTGGTACGCAGCCAACAACGTGCAGGTGGTTCCCAAGGACAAGAACCCTCCCAACACGCCTGAGCTCCGCCCAATTGAGAATTACTGGACTATTGTCAAGCGGAACCTAAAGAAGACCAAAAAAACTGCTAAGGTCGAGCAGCAGTTCAAGGCAAACTGGCTTTCTGCGGCGAAGAAGGTGGACTGTACAAAATCTGATGGCAGGGGTTAAGCGTAAGGCCCGGCAATTCGGATTTGGAAAAGCGGAAGCCCAACTGAATTTTATACTAATTAAACTTGAAAAAGAAATTTAATTTGATTTTTAAATAAACGATTTCACCGATTTACACGCGTTTTGCCTTGACCAAATTTTGACCGTATCTCTCTTTATTGTGCAGGCTCTAAATTGAGTTTCAAATAGGCTCAATTTGGATGCAGTTGGAGATTTTTTTATATAACTTAAAATGTACTTTTAAAGTTTAAAAATATCTGTTTTTTCGAAGACTCACAAACAAACACCTCTCCTGATAAAATGAAAGCATTAAGAAGCAAATGATTGTTTAATATTATTTTTTGTTTAATATTGTTTAATATTATTAATATTAATATTATTCTATGGGAACATCCATAAATGACGTAGCTTTTTTGGAGTTTTTAAACCCCCCCTCCCCCCTCGTAGCATTTCGTCACAAAGTCATAGACCCCCCCTAGATAATAACGTAGCTTTGATAAACCCTCCCCCCCCCCATTTTTAAAAATCGGTTTTTAATTTTTACTTTTATTATCAGCATTTTGCAAGAATAATACAAAAAATAACAAAAAAAGGGAAATAAGTTATAAATGGAATTTTAAAAAAGCAAATCAATCAATCAAAAAAAATCAGGCTACCTTTCAACAAACAGAATAGCTAGTATTTAAGTATTCAATCAATTGCGTCGGTCCAAATTATCTCCATTCTAGATTCCAATGAAATCGTTAGGCAGCTTTCCTCCATCGTCTGTTCGGCTGGAATAATCGCATCTGCGATGTCAGCTGCCTTCATCCACTCTCTATCCTCCTCTATTGTCGAGTGATGACCAGCACTTCGTGTCCTCTTTTAAATTACTCAAAACAATTTTGATTTTTTTTCGATATTTAATTAATGCTACGTAGCTTTACTTGAACCCCTACCCCCCCTCTCGTCACACATCGTCACACAAAGTGAAACCCCTCCCCTCCCCCCAAATGCTACGTCATTTATGGACGTTCCCTATGATAATTTTTGAATATTAAAAAAACGGACATTTTCTATGAGAAAGCCTGTATAGATCAAATGGATAAAAACGTGATCAAATGGCTAAGTTTGATTAAAAAAAGAACATAGGTACAGTGGGAGGGAATTGCAGGTAAAATTTCATTTTTTTTTTATTTTTCATATTGAAAAATGTTTAGGGGAGAGTGAGGAAACTTGATCCCTGGGGATAATTGATTCCTTAGCTATATCTCGAAACTGGAATGTCCTACTAAGATCAAATGTTCTAGAAAAATGTGCCATATGGAGCAAAACAACAATGCTTATAGCTTTAAAAATTTTAACTCAATGATTATTTGTGTAATTGAACTTCGTTTGAAAAATTTTACGGAATGTGACTTCAAAATTTTTTTTCATCATTTTAAAATGTTCCTTACACGGAACTGTTATAACCAAAATATTTGTTCCAATATATCAATCGTTCGAGCGTAATATGAACTTCATAATACCATACATTCAAAGCAATGGAAAACTCTCAACTTTTTTCAAAAAAAGTTTTCTAAAATGTTGATTATGAGTTCAATTGATCCCTAGAGTTAAAAACGGTATATTCTTCTACTGAATTGATCATGATCATTGCTGATTACGAGATTAATAATATTTATCCAATAAATAATATTTATCCAGAAAAATTCTGAAGAAAAGGGCTAATATAATTAATTTCCTCTTAGTTATAGAAAATAGCGCCTTTAAGTATGCAATGTCATTTGAATTGAGACAATTAGACAAAGTTATAGAACTTTCTTCTTTTGTCAGTTATAAATTGTGAAATGAGAACAAACATGACCAAAATAGTCAACTGACATTCTATCTTGGGTTTTGTTTGAATTTTTTCTAAGGATTAGGGCTTCCTGAATAAAGTATCAATCTCCTTCAATAGATGATCAAGTCTCCCTCAACTTCAAAAATATCGCAATTTTTTTACTCCTACGAAAATGCTTCTTGCTCATCTACGGGTCCAAGTATCGTTCTAATTTTTGGAGCAAAGAAACTTGAAGATACACGCTGTCAGAAAATGTAAAAGGGTGCGAGTTGCTAATTTTTTCCAAAAAGATATGGTGAAAATAAAAAGGGGATCAAGTATCCCCACTCTCCCCTATAATTTTTGCCCCTAAATGTATGCAGCAACATTATTTTTTTTTTGAGTATATTTGATGCGCTTGGGATCAGGGGGGTGCAAGTGCCTAAATGATAGTTTCGAGAAAATGCGCTTGAGAGTTGTGAAGGTACTCGATTTTTCATATATTTTTCGAATTCGAGCAGTTTTGATTCAATAAAACAATGTTAAAAAAAGTTATAAAAAAATCTGATTTTTGCACCAGAGGTACATTGAAACATCAAAAATCG
The DNA here is from genome assembly GCF_029784155.1 of Uranotaenia lowii. Classification (NCBI taxonomy): domain Eukaryota; kingdom Metazoa; phylum Arthropoda; class Insecta; order Diptera; family Culicidae; genus Uranotaenia; species Uranotaenia lowii. The sequence continues at coordinate 234,857,690 of NC_073692.1, read as the reverse complement.
TTAGGTTTGATGATTTTGGCACTTGTATCCCTCTGATCCTGAGAGTGTCATTTGTTTTGAAAAAAAAAAACGTTGAAAAATTCAATTGAGTCAAACAAAAAATAACTGTTATTGAGATGTTTCAAGCCTTCAGTGCTAATTGGCATCAATCCAATAATGTTGAAAATGTTGAGATGCGTTGAAACTATAGTGATCAAAGTTACCCCGAAACATGAATCAAACATTTAGTTATTGCCACTAAGGTCGTTTGAATATTCAGCTATTAATGATCATGTTTTATACCCCTTACCTCAGTAAGTATTTTGAAACTTTTTAGTGTTAAAGAAAAGAAACTTCTACTAAAATATTCGAAAATAAATTAAGAAAGCGATCAATTTGTCGTGATTTTACGAATCCCAATTCAGAGATTCACTTAGACCAAGCCCACCGCAAGTTGCTATTTCGGTCGGTATTTTAAATGTTTTGATTGGTTGCGTTTTTATCTACTTACTTATTTTCGCACCCAATGTGATCCAGGTTGGTATTTAAGTTTGTTTATTTTCTGATAGCGACTAGCGGCTGCGTTGCTACCGGGTTGCTACATAAACGCATCCTGTAACAACCTACTGCTCGAACACGGTATAAATAAATAGACAAGGTAGGCTACTAACACGAGTAAACAACTCGTTTGAATGTAAACAAGTGACGTCATTACTATCTTCGAATAGCGTGCCAGGCAAACAGTTTTTCGCGCCTAAGAATTCTGCATACACCGAGGATCACCAGATGGATAGTAATGACGACATTATCTTTTTTATTTATTTTTTTTTTCCGGGAATTTAACACAACGGTCATTCTTCCCAAACAGACGACATTATCGGGAAGATATCACCTTATTATATTGTACACCGTGCTGCTCGAATGCTATTTCTCGAATCAAGTTGGCAACTGTTGGTGCGATGACGGGTTGATAAATATGTTGCTGAATGTACTCGATTCGAGGTTTAGCAACCATTGCAATGTGTTTCTAAAATAGTAAGCGTTGCCGTAGAAATTCATTTTATTTTATTTATCATCAGTGTTGCCGAATACAACTACAGTGAATCCCCGATTTTGTCTACCCCTGATTTTGTCACCTTTTTTTACCCGATTTTGCCACAGTTTTTTTTTAATTTAATTTCGAAATGTTCAGATTCAAACCTTCTGCTTTTGGGATGGTTATTAAGGCTGGAACAAATATCAAATTCTGCTTTTGTCAACCTCCCTTCGAAATAAAAAAAAAACCCGAAGGCAGGAATAAAAAATATTTTTTAAGTATTTTATGTAAATTTCGAAAGAAAATTCAAATATCCAAAAGATTATAAGACTAAGGTACAAATTTTGGAAGACGGGAGTTATTTCATCTTTTAAATCCTGAATTTTATTGAATTTTTACGATAAAAAATTTATTGATTTATATGTTTTATATAATGATATTGTATGTAGACATAAGTTAAAAATGTAAACTTTTCTAAAGAGGACGAATGACCAAGTTGGTTAAAATCCTCTATAAATAAAAAATATAGAATAGAATAGATATTGTATGTTATTTTGTTGCATACATGGTTTCGTGTAATTTATTCCGATTTATTTGTTTCTGGCATTATATTTATTTTTTATTTTTATATTTAGATTTCAACCTTACCATTTTTTTTCTTCAAAACGGAATTATAATTTATCCAAATCGCTTCTTAGTACCTACTCTTTGATAATATCTCTCTGATAAAATAAATTGATTGTCTTATTACGATTTGCTCTGTGCTTGTTAATTGATGATCTACCTTGTTTACTTCATATTGTTCAAGGAACATAATTTGTTATGTAAATCGGAATAATCGAAATTACATTTTTTTTAAATCTATTCAGAAAAAATGGTAAAATTACCATCTTGAGTTGAATTGGGTTCTTAGGGGTAAATATCCCTAATATTAGGATTTCCAACGGTTATTTCACGGGTATTCAATACATATTTTAAGAAATCTATCTCAGAATCTTTAAAGATGAAAAGTTACAAACCAGATTTAATGATGTTGAAACTTACAAATTTTAAACTTATTATGGTTTGAATATCATTCTGCAAAAATTGCATGACATAAAAATAGCTGCGATTAAACTCAAATTTTTAAGAAACATATCGTTACGTAACGATGAGCGGTTTGCTCATCCCTCCCTCTCGTGTATTCCCAATTTTCCGTTTGCTCTCGCCCGCTTAACCGATACAAGCTATGTTCATCTTACTCATTTTTAGGTTTAACACAATAATGAATATAACTCTAAAATCTGAAAAAAACACCAAACAAATTTGAAAAATCGATTGGCATTATAAATTCGATAATGTTTTCTCTTATACCCCTTTGACTCTGAGGGCCTCAATTGAGCTTTCTTCAAAGCAATTTCCCTAATACGCCACAAGCAGTAACGTCATTTATCGAGAAATCTAAAGCATCAGCCCAATCAACTATGTTGCCTAATATCCGTAGGGGAGAGTGGGGATACTTGATCCCCTTTTCTTATTTTCACCATATCTTTTTGGAAACATTAAGCAACTCGCCGTCTTTGACATTTTCTGACAGCTTGTAACTTCAAGTTTCTATGCTCCAAAAACTAGAACGATACTTGAACCCGTTGATGAACTAGAAGCATTTTCGCGGGAGTAAAAAAAATGCGATTTTTCTGAAGTTAGGGGAGACTTGATCCCCTATTGAAGGAGTCTTGATCTTTTATTCAGGAAGCCCTTATCCTTGTATAAAAATCAAATAAAACCCTAAGATAGAATGTTAATTTACTATTTTGGTCATGTTTGTTCTCATTTCACAATTTATAGCAGACATAAGAAGAAAATTCTATAACTTTGTCTCAACGCTAATAACATTGCATACTTAAAGGCGCAATTTTTTATAATTAAGAGAAAATTAATTATTTTTGGTCTTTTCTTCAGACAACTGTTGGATTGTTATTAGTTATTGGATAAATATTAGTAATTTCGTAATCAGCTATCATAACGATCAATTCAGAAGAAGAATATGCCGTTTGGAAGGGGGATCAATTGTACCCAACTCTAGGGGATCAATTATACCCATAATCAACATTTTAGAAAACTTTTTCTGAAAAAAGTTAAGAGTTTTCCATTGCTTTGAAAATATGGCATTATGAAGTTCATTCTACGCTCGAACGATTGATACATTGGAACAAATATTTTTTTCATAATTTTCCCATGTAAGGAACATTTTAAAGTGATGAAAAAAGATCTTCAAGTTACATTTTGTGAAATTTTTCAAACAAAGTTCAATTACTCAAACAATTATTTTGTTAAAAATTTTCAAACTACAAGCATTGTTATTTGGCTCATTTTGGCACATTTTTCTAGAACATTTGATCTTCGTAAGACATTCCAGTTTCGAGATATAGCTAAGGAATCAAGTATCCCCAGGGATCAAGTATCCTCATTCTCCCCTACAGCTTCATTCGAAATAAGCAGAAAGAATGCCCACCCAGCTGTCAGTTTTGATTTTTTTTTATTGGAAGTTGTTTGGAACAATACATTTTTTTAAACTTATTTTAATACTTTGTTTGTGTTATTAGGTCATTGGGATTTTAATCACTGGGGGTCATTCATTCTTCTTGATAATATCGTTCCAGACAAAGTGGTTTAAGAAACATAGCAACAAAATTTCATTATATTTCGATGAAAAAGAGACTTAACGCATTATTTATCAACTTAAAGCATACAAAAGAAACACCCTACACTGCTTTAAATGACGCAGAAATGATGTTTTCTAATTAATTTGAATAGAATTATTTAAAAAAAAAGTGCTTTTAAAAAATTACGCAATTTTGTCGCTGTCCCCAATTTGTCACTTTAAAATGCATCATGGAGGTGACAAAATAGGAAATTCACTGTATTATTTTATTTTATTTTTAACTAGCTGATCCCGTGCAAACTTCTGTGGCATAATTGCATTCAATTATTCAACTCAATTATTCCGATAACCATTTATTTTACTTCCAAGCAACATTGTTGCAGGATGTTTTAACTCGTTGAGCATAATGCATATTTGACAAAATCTACTTTGATTTATTTGAGTCCAATAAAATGTTTATGAACGGATATTTTACAAACATTCATTTCTGCTTTTGATGCATTTGAACCAAACCATTGTATTAATATTGACTGTACATTTTTCTGCTTCGACCAACGCTTTGGTAAAGTGGAACAATGAAAGTCTTGTTGAATTCTTAAGATAAACATGCTGAGTACCGATCGTACACCATGCATACCATGCTGTACGTACCGATCGTTTTATGACCCACTTGAGGGCGATCGCTCGAATGCGCGATCGCATGATTGGTTACAAAGACACTTTTTGGTGTTTACAAATAATTGGATCGCTCGAATGCGCGACCATAAGATTGGTTACAAAGTTTACAAATAATTGGTCTTCGACCGAACCGATCAATGTGGTCCTCCAGACTTCTATCTTGATAAACAAATTCCTTTACACTAACACGTACTTATAAGTTTATTAAAACCTCTTGAACTGAAATAAAGAAGTCAATCGGTGACTTAGTGAAAACGAGTACACATCGTGTTTCCATCGCGATTGCGTTCTCCGAAAACCCCCCACACTTCGTTTCATAAGCAATTATAAAAATGTGATAAAATAAGATTATGCTTTTCAAACAAAGTATGATATTCCTTACACTGAATAAACAATAACTATTCAGTAAGAGTATTTTTATTAAAAAGATGAAAAACCACCACATTAACAACGTATCTGTTTCTTTCCAAACCCCGTTCTTCAATTCGTTCGTTTACCGTATAATTTCCACAAAAATGTCACGAAATCTGTTTCTGGTTCATGAGAATGGCGCTTTTTTCTTACATGATTATCCGAAATTGTATACCCACAACTCTCAATAAATAACTGTTCACAAATTTTCCCCATCGATCCTATGCATTAACTTTTAACTCATAATTCTACAATACGGATCGATTCGTCGTACCTCAAGAAAACCCTTGTGCTAATTTTTACATCCATTTAATAGCCCGTCTCTTAAAATCTAGATGTGGAATTTTTAATCCAAATCCAATGCGCAATAACGTCAATATCTAAAACCAGAAACAGTTAATATGGACGACCCCTTTTGCAGACCCTTTACACCAAATTTGAGACCTGAAATCGATTGCCCGTCGCAAACTTCCTGGGTGGCGATTTTTATCTAAATCTAGTAAATAATATTGTCTAAATCGCAAAAACAGTGATTAGGTAATATTGTCCGACACGTAATACAAAATTTGATACCTGGATAAAACTGCCTGTCTTTTAAAACCCACATGCGTGAATTTTCGTTGAAATCCAATGAACAATAACGTCAGTATCACAAATGCATGTAATATGGACGACCCCTTTTGCCGACCCCTTACACAAAATCTGATACCCGAAATAAAATGCCAACTCCTCAAAATACTCATGGGATAAATTTCATTGCATTCCAATATACAACATCGTCAATATCAGTATTTGTGTTGTATGGACGACCCATTTTATCGACTCCTTGCACAAAATCTGATACTTAGAATCAAATGTCACACTTTACTATCACAGGGTATCATCAATTTTTTTTATCTAAAAAAGATGTTTTAATGTTTACATAACCCCTTCCTCTGAGTGAGATACTGAGCGATTACCGACGAAACTTGAAATTTTTCTTATGACTTCCCACAAACCTTCAACTTTTGATGTTCAGACTCACTTTATTTATACGATACACAAAATACATGAAAATTCACCTATTTTCCCCAGATGGTCCCCGGCAATCGATTCCCGGAGGTAAACCGCGACTGGTGCGCCAATCGGCCGTCCATGACGATTCCCAGGAACTGTCCTGTTCGCCGCCAAGACTGGGCGTTCGCTTCCTTCCTACAATTCCTTCAGCAGCCGACAGTAGCGTCCAGCTGGATGATGACACGGCGGAAGCTCACTCGAGTCCCGAATCCAGCCACAGTCATAACAGCCAGCACAGCCACAGCGAAGATCCGGACGACGACGGAATCATAGTGATCACCAGCAACAGTAGTAATGTGGCCGAAAGTTCCGGAATCCGACGGGGTTCCGGAACCACGGACAACGCCCAGATGTCTCCGACCCCGTTCTACGCCATTCTGCACGGTGGCAACCCTCAGGCAACCGTTTCTAGTCTCAAAGATAAAACCAATAAGCCACCGTGAACCAGGCGAGCTGACAAGGTTTAAATTGATTTTTTTTAGTTCTATTTTTTAACAACACACAATTAGAGGGTGCTCTCTTTAGACTTAGAAAGTGCTTAGTCAGTTGTATTTAATTAATTTTGTCAATATCAATAATCACTCCACCCAAAAGGACATTAACTTGTTGGTCGCTCAAATATTAGCCGGAATGAGACGATAAACAGTCGAATCATCCAGTTCTGTAAAAAAAAAACTATAGCTTGACTCTATAAATAACGGCGCTCTAGCGTTTAGAGAAAGGGAAGAATACCGAAACAGTGTGATACTAAAAATACTTTTTACTGTAAATAACACTATTTGTAGTAATTTATTTCTAGCAGATCGGTTAAATATTTAGGATAGCATTATAAAAGAGGGCATTTACGAGGGGGGAAGAAATTCAAATCCAAAATTCACTAACGGTTTGAAAAATAAACAACGTGCCCAACAATCTAGTCAAAAAGAGTGTGCGAAGTTCATCACGAATACCAGTATGGAGCGAAACTTGTACGCAAGCAGAGCTAAAGTTGTACACAGCCCGGAATGAAAAAGCTTCGACAAAGCTTTTCGTCGGCCGTCTTCGTCTGAGTATCGTTCAAGCGGTTGGACATATTTTCCAGTTTGCCATGAGCTTCCATAAAAAGAAAATTGAATGCAAGATAATGTACTGATCTAGAAGAGGCGTAACGCGGGTTGATTGCTGAGGTGAGAAAACTATGTATCTCACTAAAATTTTCCACAAGATTCACATTTATTCATTCATTTTTCAACTAAACTTTTTTATTCTAATTTTATTTATCAACTGTAAATAATTATGTATTTTGGAACAATTAAAGAAGCTCATTTTAAATATGGAATACATTTTATACATTTCTGGACACACGGAAAACAAGGCGTTGATTAACAGGGCTTCAATGTTATGTTATGACAACCAGAACGATCTAAAAAAAAAAGATTCTCCAAAAACAAATCCTGACCATTTTTTCTGCGTTCAAAAAATTCTATTCAATTTTTCTATTCAAAATTCAAAAATCTTTTTCTGAATTTTGTTATCAAATTCAAAAATTGTTCTCTTACAAATTCTGCTCTTTACTTTGCATTCGGAAACAACATTTGATATTTCATGCTTATATTTTTATGTCAGTTTTTATTTAATTGAAATCCTGGATTAACATTTTGCGCGAATTCTTGGAAAGACTCTGCCTTATAATTGATCTTAGAAGACTAATCCATTTAAGTTTTGCCCTTATCATCAACAACGAGTCGCTCGTCACTTCTAGACTGTGCAAGCACATCACCTGAAATGTGTATTACAACTACTGCAAATCAAACTGAAGAAATAATACAAATTGAAACCGTGAAATTCACCGTCCACAGACAATAAAACCCCAAAATATCCCACAAAAACACACAAAAGAGCGGAAATTGACGTAACAAACCGAATTAAAGTTCTCTAACACTTTCTCTCTCTATCTATATAAGTCACAACACTCAAACGATACCAACTAGAAATTAGAAACATATTTTTATATCAAAAGTCTGAACTAAAACTAATCGAAAGCTGCCAAAAAGAACAAACAAATCAAAATTGTAAAAATGACATCCTAGTTTAGCGTGATTTTTGTTAAAATTTACATAGGAAACATGTGTAGTGAAAAAAAAAACCATTGAAAAATCTCACTGCCATTCGGAATAGGATCTGGTGATTTTTTATTTTTGAAATTTATCTTAGGAATAGCAACAGTGAACACATTTTTACAAAAGAGAAATTAAAAAATCAGGCAAAGAAGGGATTGAATTTAGGCTAGGCGAAATGGATCGTGATACCAAATTGTGGAGCAACCAGAATTTGCGCAACCGAGAGAATTAGCGAGTAAACATTATACTCAACGTACATAAACATACTAAGCTCTTGAAATCTGTACTTAAGAGAAAATTATACGATACAGTATTATTTCACTTAATTCAAAGTGTGTGAAAGTGTTGAAGCAAGCAGAGAGAAACCAAGCCTGTAAATATTGAGAGTGAACGGTGGCCGTTTAAGTAATGAAATTTAAAACAAAACAAAACTTCGAATAATCCCAAAAACTATAAGCCCAGTTACGATGTGAATCAACCTATACTCGTTGCATGTTTGAACAAAATAATGAAATGTGTTAGGAATGGTACTAAGAAAAAAAAACCTAAGCAAGGGAGAGTTAATGTTTCGCAGCAGATGAACGAATGAAAGATGTTCCTTTTTGATGAACTGGTTCGGCCGAAGCGAAGGAGCAGATAGATATTATTTATTTATTCGAGTTAGTATAAAAAAAACACTCAAACAAAATAACCAATTTTACAGGTCCGATAACTTTAAAAGTTATTGAATGCAAATGTGTATAATAAAGCATAAAACCTAAAATCTAAATTTTATCTACATGTTACGTGATGACATCAGACAGAAATCTAATTGTTGAAAGAACATTATGTGTAGATAAAAAAATCTTTTTTATTTTTCTATTTTATCTCAGAAAAATTACGAGTCAGTTGGATCTTTGCTGGGGTTTTTATTTATCTAATTTCGGGCGCTTTTCCGCCTGAAAGTAGAGATGGATCTTGAGTGGGTGTCGGATCAATTGAAGTTCCAAGTTATTGAACTTTGTTTGAAAAATTAAACAAAATGTGATTTGAATTTTTTTTTTATCACTTGAAAATGTTTCTCATATGAAAAAAATTATAATAAAAATATTTATACCAAAATGTCAATCGTTAGAGTTTGATTTGAACTTAATTATACCATATTTTCAAAGCAAAAGGAAACTCTCAATTTTTTAAGATGAAGTTTTCCTAAATGTTTGTTATGGGTATAACTGATCCGAGTCCAAAATTATGTATTTTTCTTCTGAATGGATTGTAATCATTGGTTATCATGAAATAACTAATATTTGTCCAAAAACTAATGTCTATCCAATTATAATTATTATCTGTTTAAAAGGACTAAAAATATTGTACTAATCTAAAACTTAGAAAATTGCGCTTTTAAGTATGCAATGATTCTAGGGTAGTAGTCAAACTTATGGAATTCTCTTTGTCTGATACTCACATACTTTGAAATGAGAAATAAAATGGCAAAAAATAGTTAACGGACCTTTTATCTTCGGTTTTTAATAGATTTTTGCCTAGCGTCAGGGCACCCTGCATTAAGGATTAAGTCTCCTTTTGTGAAGGATCAAGTCTCATGTAACTTAAAAAATATCACAATTTTTTTTTGTCTCACGAAAATGCTTGAAGTTTATCTACGAGTTCATGTATCGTTTTAACTTTTGGAGCATATAAACTTGAAATTACACGCTGTCAGAAAATGCGAAATACGGTGAGTTGTTAATTTTTCTCAAAAATATGTATATGATGAAAATAAGAAAAGGGAATCAAGTATTCATTCTTCCCTATGAATGTTTATTCAAAGCGAGAAGTTAATAAACGATGCGTTAATATTTTGGGAAACCGTACTTATTTATTTCATTTGAATAATCATAACCTTTAAGTGTAATTTGGATCTCTATTCCCCTGGAATCAGGGCTCGGGGAACTATTCCGAATCCTATAACGAATGCGTTTCCCCAGGGAGAATGCCTCGCGCTGCACGGTTAGCCTGACTGACTGACTACACACCTGCTGCGGATCGCCGTGCATGCTGAGTTGTAATTACCAATTCACACTTCCTGTTCCTATCATATGAAAAAATGTTAGAATGAAAATAAAAGCTTTATTAAACTTAGTAGATAAATACATAAACTTTATTTCAGTGATGAAATGGAGAAAAGATATTGAGAGCAGTAGTCAATGACCAATGAATTAGTTACCTAATGCGGCTTTCGTTTTCTCTACTTGGCACGGGACAAAACTTTTTCTGAATAAACAAACAAAATCGTCACCCGGGATGATGCAAATATATGGTTGCTACACTCACTCTTATGCTGTAACTTATAAAAATCCCGTCAAGCTATCTCAGTAGCAAGAAACTCCTCGAGCTGGGTCTCAGAGTCGGCTTACTACTGGGTAATCGGAGGACCTACGCGAACAAACTTTACGCCAAATACTTTCACCATTCTTTCACATAAATTAATACACAGTTAAAATTTTACTCTACTGCGAAAATTATTTTATTAAAGATTTAAAAGCAATTTAATTTGGAGTTCAAAAAGTGATTTTTAATTAGCTTTCAATTTTATATTTCAAGACTTCTTATGTGGATGTGGGTGTAGGCAAATATAATAATAGTAGGAATATTCCTCACTCCCCAGAAACTTGAAAGACACATGAAACGCGCCATCATGTGAGGAAAGTTCTTACGAACATGAATAAATGCTTTCAAGAAGACCTAAGTTGCCTTAGACTAAATTTCGAAAGCTTCTGGCGAAAACTGTTGAGTTCATTATCACCAAAACTTTGTGTCCCGATCTGACAATTATACTAAATACAACACAAGTATGTATATCTACTATTTTTTTTTCATAATATCTTCCATGGTAAGTAAATCGACTTCGTTAATTAATTTTCTTACTCAAAATTTGATTTTGATTTATCGGTTCAACATGTTTTGAAGTTTTCAAAAAATCAGATGTGCCTAAGGAAAAGTTTTAAAAAGAGCTAATTCTACACGAAAATTTTTTTTCCTTTACCAATTTATTCATTTTTAGAGAAATGCTGATTTCCATTTACCAAACGTGCTCCAGATAATAATAATTATTAAAATAATAATATTAAAATAATAATTATCAATAAATCTCAAATCATATTGTAGAGTAGATTTTAAGATCAATTTACTAAGTAAATTGTTGCCTTTTTATGATTTCTTTTATGAAATATGCAGTATTGTCAAAAAAGTGAAATTTCCATCAATGATTGTTCCAATTCAAATAACAATAGAATTTAAAATTGTAGATATATTAGCATATTAGCATCCATCAGTCGGGACCTTTTTTAAATTCGGCAGAAAACAACACAAATTGAGAACCATAGCAACATACTTTGCTACACGAAGAAAAGTTGAAGTAGGCTGAAATTCCTATGTTGAAAATAAAACATAAACAAAATTTTCCGCGTAGTCATAGAAATGCAAGTTCAAACACGAACTTTTGTAGTTAAGACGCGAACCCACGGTTGATGGAAAGAGTGTTCAGAGTTTCCTCAGTACCTCAATGCTTGAAATTTCCTTCTAGTAAGAACTTTCTCCAGGAGGTGGTGCTGATATACATGTCCTTGCTGAAGTATATGAAGCATGCTGAGAGTTACCAATGTTGATTATAATATGTTTGGTGTAGGTGTAGGTGTGGTTTCAACTTTTGGATGACGTACCGGTACGATTTCTGCTGCTGCTGCTGTAGAAGTCGCCTCGTTCCCCTCTTTGCGATCGCTGGCAAGTATTCTTCGGTTGGATCGATGATATTGGTTTCTGTTCCCAGGTGGGAGTTGGGGTACTTGGTCCACAGTTCGGTTGGCTTCTGGGACACGTGGCTTACATGTGGTAATCTCGAGTTACACTACTTAGCTCATAAATGGGATGGAGCGGAGCTTAGCAGTTACAGGCGTCTTCCCTCTTGGACGCAATCGGTTCGGCCCAGGAACTGGCCAGAGTGGCCGAACCGAGAGGGGAATGTTCTCATTTATGATTATGGCCCGCGAGCCAGAGAACTCGATGCTCCTTTTACGTTTAGACGTAGCAGAACCTAGATCTGCTAGGCCGACGCGTGTGCAGTCCCCTTGGACACTCCCAAGGAGCCAACGGATAGGGAAAAAAAGCAAAATTACCTTCACAAACTTTGTTTTAAAGTTCTGCTCCGATGATGTTGAGCACACGCACGCCTGAACTCGAATGACCTTCTCCTTCCGGATGTGGGTCTTTACCGCTCTTTCTCGTCATCTCTCTATCCTCGGGCGAGGCGAAAGGTTCATGGGCGACCCCCAGGCGAGGTGAAATCTCGATGTTCGCCATCCAGGCGAAGGCGAGGCGAACACCCACTAGTATCATCCTGTTTGTGCCACCCCACACATAAGTGTTATACATTTTTATTTACATTTTATTACAAAATTTAAGTAACAAGATAAATCAAATATAATTAATGAAAAACATACAAAATAAGAACCGTGGCAGTAAACAACATTTAAATCAAATTGCACCCGTGTAAAAAACCAAAGATGCTTTGTAACTGAACGGTTACAATGCTTACCCAATGTCGTACAAAGGTGGTGACGTACAGACACGCACACTATTACAGAACTCGTTGTTCAAAAAGTAAAAAGTAGAGTGCCTATGAGAAGAGTGACGCCAATGTCAAAATTGGAATAGCGATGAGCTGTCAGTGTCATTCCAAACGAACAAATGACCTGTCAAATTTAGCCTGAGAAGAAAAATAAATTGCTTGTATTGTGCTCATTGTGTTTTCAAAACAGCAAAATGTTTGTAACTGTTTTTATTTTTGTTATTTAAATAAAAAATCTGTTCGTTATCTATAAAATAAACTTTCGGTTTTACAGGAATGGCAAAAATGAAATGAATAAACAATAGTTGGATTATACTGTACTGTGCAATATCTAATTACCTATGGGAAATCACCCGAATCACAAAGTTACTACACGAAAGGCACACACGTCTTACTCGTTTGACTGCTACTGCCCAAAAAGGAACAGCGACGCTGACGTAAGAGCGTTATAGCTAAAGTCGGGTTGTATTCGTAACGCTACACACGATTAACGCTGTCTATGCCGTATGTTGCTGTTTGTTAATTCGTGCACCACACATGTACTATTTATTGTTTTTTGGAACATCTAACCCGTCGATCAATAGAGTTACATTGCCATCGATCTACTATCGTACTTATTCTTATGAATTTTCTTTGGCTGATGAATTTTCAACCGGGAATACAAGAACCGCGTTATTAGTTTCATTTTTAAATCATGACATTCAATGAAATGTGTAGCTGGAATGTTTGTCAGTTGTGCTTTAATAACATCAAACACGGTATCGTTTTCCATATATTGCAACTCTCTTCTGAATACAATTTCCAGTTTCAAAAAAAAAATAAAGGTTGGTTCATTCTCGTATACCGATGCTTGACCTGTGAAATCGTTAGTAGTAAATGGTTCGGTGGCTAGGCATTTTTCAACACACTGTTGACAAACTGCGCCATGCTTTGCCACTTTATAAACGATCATTCTAGCTAGGTGATAGACCACATTCTTCTCATTGTCGTTAATTTCCTTCAATGCTGCCTGCGTGTCTATCTTAGTCAGTTCGTTTATAACAGGTACTTTCCGCTCCTCAATTGCTTCGCGTTAGAGGGAAAGTTCAAAAGCCAATCTGTGTCGTCTGTCTCATAAGATGACCCGGAAACCACTGTCAAATAATGTGAAATGGTTAGTGATTTTAGGAAGAATTTGAATTTCAAGGCGGTAGGTTTCTTCTGTCGTATTCGAATTTCAGAAAAGATATTCTCGACACCATCTTGAGTGAATCTCGCTGTAAATAGGAAGCTGTACCCTTTTACGTTCAATAACATGTTTTGCAACCTGAGTATGGCATTCGTTGCTAGAATTATGAATGCCTGCCATGGTTTCCAATACCGTTTATGTCCTACCTCCACAGCGTAAATGAATTTTTTGAAAAAAAATTTAAATAAAAAAATGAGTTAATCTACATGCAAAGAGTCTAAGAAAATGTAATTTCGTCCTCAGACATAGTTAAAAGATATAGGCTTGAAAACTAGTAAAAATTAGTATGTAGAGGTTTCTAGGACAGGGAAGATTATTATGATGGTTTGTGACCGGGGAAAACTAATCAAGCAAATTAAACCAAAGAGGGGGGGGGGGGGGGACTCCCAAATGAAACTAATTTGGCATGTGAGGGTTTTAGGAGGCAAGAAATTTTTCTATGGTGGTTTCGTAATAAATTACGTATTTTGTGGATGACCCCTAGCCAAATTATTCTCTGTATTAACTGAATCATTAAATGTACTACAGAATCTTTGCTCACCTTTGCTCAAAGCCATTTTCATCGATCTATTTTTTGAGAGTTGAAACCATTGTAATAGTGTTTCTATGAAATATGCGGTTGGTAGAACTTTAGGTCGGTTTGCAGCATGACTATAGAATCGAAGTGCGGCCGAAACATTACGGTTCACAAATTTTTCAGAATTGATGACTGTTTTGACCGTTTCTGAGCGTTTCGGATTTGAGTTGTAAATTCAAATCTAAGATTGCACTTCCGTTTACTTAACTAATCAAAAGGTTACAGGATTCGATATCATAGCAAATTTATTGCAACAGACGAAAGGAAATGAATCACAGAGGCAAAACTAAAACTGCGCGTGTTGACTTATTACTCAGCAATAGGTTGGTTTTTCATTCTCCGCTTTGTGCGGTGGTTTGGTCATCCAGTGAAGTGACCAAAAGTACCTAAGACTCGACAAGGGGGATGCGCGCAATAGATGTGGCGAAATCTGGTGTGGCGCTATTCGCTATTACACCCAGAACTTCGGTGTCTAAAAATTTGTGCGAACATACCGGCCGCCTTGAAATACTAGGGAATTTCAAAAAAACTATGTACAACAAATCTACACTTTTGAGATTCACACGGCTGCCTGTTGGATACTGGGATGGTTGATACTGCGCAGACTGCTACTTATACAGGAACAGGACAGGAAGTTCCAGCTCGACGATCCGACACCTGTTCAGAAAAAAAACGGATAAATGTCCAAACTGGACGTTGGAATTTGACGGGTACTTAACAGATGGCGGTGGTGGGGTGACAGGTCCGACCCGTCCGATCGCGACCGCGTCACCCCCGATTGCTTTAGAGCTGGATCTCTGCTCAGACAGATGGCGTCTGGTTGCACTTCTGCAACTGATGAAGTGATGCAAAAAACTGGATGAAACGCTACCGGTCTACACCGGAAGCACTTATGGCTTGGAGATGATGATGATGATGATGATGGGATAACTAATAAGCTGGTTGCCGCCGTTGTTGCTTTGTACGACGAGCTCATGATGATCACAGGATAGGGAGTTCCAGCACGACGACCGCAACCTAAGACGTTAAAACGGGTAAGTGTCCGTGATGGACTTTGGTATTGAAAGGGTACTTAACTAAGGTTAGCGGTGGGGTGACAGGTCCGACCCGTCCGATCGCAACCGCGTCACCCCTGAAGGCTTTGGTGCTGGAACCCTGCTCAGACTGGCGTTGTCTGTTTGCCTCTTCGCAAATGGTGAGACGACGGAACTGGATGGAATTGTTACCGATGTGCCGGCCCAGGGAAGCTTGCTCGATGACTGCGCTGAATTTTCGATGCTGTGTTGACTTTGCATCCCACAAACGGTGACCTCCGGCAAGACAATACCGGGCCAAGTGAAGAACTGGTTTACATGCTGGATCAACATCGACGAAAGGCAAACGACGAACGGGAACGATACGAGATTTTGGAGGAATATCTTCAACAGGAAAACAACCAGACAGGTAAGATGAAGGTGCACTGAATGAATCCAAATAGAAGAGAGCACGATCGTCTACAAGATGCTCGGGTTGTGATGACAGAACTTCAGCTGAATTCGAGTTAAACTTTTTCAACATAAATCCACTGGTTGCTGCTAACTCGACCATCTCAAGGGATGACTTTGTCGCATCTTCGACTAAATTCGCTTTTAACGAATTGTCGACATACGTGTCGTGCTTCAAAGACGACGCTGCTCTCGGATAAAGCTCATCTCCTCCTTCTGCTCCGGCTCTTAAACGTCTGGTGAACTGGTTTTGAATCAGTTCGGTTTCAGCTACCGAGTAGAACGGACGTGGTTTTAGTTTGCTTAGTGAAAACAGAAAACAAAATGGAACCCAAGCGAGAAAAGACTCTGAAATTCCATTTTGGAATTCATACGCGAAACCCTACCAACGACGAAGTTTTTAATTTTTTTCGGAAAAATGGATGGAGGTGTGGTGACCTAAGCGCCATGTACAGGGAGGACTTCAGTTTATTCGTAAAGTTTCAATCGGAAGAAATTTTTCAAATGGCGTTGGCAAAGCTAGGCAGTCAGGTTATCTTCGAGTATGCAGACAGGATTAAAATAAACGTGATAGTTGCTGTAGCCAACGGAGCAGTCAAGTACGTTAGAATATTTGGTCTTCCACCAGAAGTAGAGGACCAGCAAATATGTATGGTATTAAAAAGGTACGGGAAAATCCAACAATTGGTTAGTGAACGATATTCCGCGGACTCTGGGTTCCCCATTCTAAACGGGGTCAGGGGAGTGTACATGGAAATGGATACTGAGGTACCTGCTCAACTCCAGATCCAATGTATCAAGGCAAGGATTCATTTTGATGGCGTCCGTAAAGAGTGTTTCGTGTGTGGGGCCTTGGATCATGTAAGGATTCATTGTCCCAAAAAAAGAAACTTGAACGTTAGGGTGCTAGATGTTAAAGAAAACGGTTCATTTGCAAGTGTTGTGGCAAATGGCATTGAAACTGCAACAGAATTGAAGAAGAATTCGACACACGCTGGAGGAACGGAGAATAGTTTGACTGTTTTGGATACACGGAGCATTCAAGCAGCGGCCGACGTCAATACTATCGTTGAAATAGGCGGCAACGTGGTTACAGTTGAGGACAACAGTAATCTTCGTGTGCAGATAGGCAATGAAGATCACGTTTTGGTGAACGACATCGCTTGCAGTGTGGCGGAAGAAGACGAACGAATAGAAAATGCAGAAGGGTGCCGTGACGAAAAACGAGAAAAAACGAAAAAACGAGATAGAAGATCTTTAAGAGAAAAAGGTGATGACACTTCGGGGAGTGAGACGCCGGGACGGAAACAAATGATCGTTGCAGCCAAAGGCGAAGATGTTGTACGAGCACAATCGAGATTTTCAAGGTCACGCGAAACGAGGAGTGCCTCTTGCGAAATAATTCGACGAAAAAAGTAGATCGTAATAACACTATTAGTCAAATGATTTGAAACACTAGTTTTCAGTTGTGTAAATAATAAGTACTCGGAGTACTTATTTTTGATAAGTTCTTCAGAGAAATAACAATCACAAAGTAGTTTACAGATTTGAAGTGCTTACTGGTTAAAAAAATATTTGTATATCATAGGAAATGTAAAGTTAGGTTTAGATTAGTTTTAAATAAAAAAAAAAAAAAAAAAAAAAAAATCACTGCAGCTGAACACGCTGTAACTGCCAGTGGATGGGAATTCTCTCGATCGGGAACAGTGCCTGCCACAATCCAACCAAAAACTGAATTCTGGAGGCTGGGACCATCATCTGACACCTTGAAACGACCTTCAGTGAGGATGTCGAAAAAGTACTCAGCACCAATGATGAGATCAATATGTCCTGGTTCGTGGAAATTGGGATCAGCAAGCAGTACATTGGTTGGAAAACTATAGGGAACACGGCTGGCTGACAGGGTCGTTGTGATCTCCGGAAGCACGTTAAACGTCATCGGAGAAACGAAGGTTGAAATCCCTGAACAACGGGGAAGAACTGATGCCAAAACTTGCTTTTTTGTGATCACTGTAGA
Organism: Uranotaenia lowii; assembly: GCF_029784155.1. Lineage (NCBI taxonomy): Eukaryota > Metazoa > Arthropoda > Insecta > Diptera > Culicidae > Uranotaenia > Uranotaenia lowii. The sequence goes on along the minus strand of NC_073692.1, from coordinate 234,839,878 downwards.
ACCACCGATCCCCTGAACGGTGACATTTTCGGCGGAACTTCGAAGGTTCAATCCTTGACAGAATGCGGTGGTCATAAAGTTCAATTGGGACCCGGAGTCTAGTAAGGCTCTGGCAGACCGAATGTTTCCTGACTGGTCTTGGATGCTTACGACGGCCGTCGACAGCACTACTTGGCGTGATGGTGTGTGTGTGTTTGTGGGGGCATTGCGATTGTGTGTGGTGTGACTTCAGAGAAGTCTGCAGAGTAGTCTGGCATTAGTGTAACCGGAAACGATGTGGATGTTTGTGGGCTGGAAAGTGGACTGGTGGAAGGGATCGGTTGGGATGATGGTGACGGTGGTGGAGATTGCGGAGCTTGACGTACGGACGGCGGCGAATTCCTACGGATTTGCGAGACGGAGGATATAGGGTCTGAATGCAGCAACGAATGGTGACGCGATCCGCAGTGATGACATGAGCCTTTGCTGCAGACACGAGCCATATGACCGGGGGATAAACAGTTCAGGCACAGTCGGGCCCTTTTCACTGTTTCACTGCGTTCTTCGACTGTAAATTTCTGGAATTTCAAACACCGGAAGGCAGAATGGAATTGTCCACCGCAAAATGGACACCTGAGAGAAGACTGAGTACTGGCATAGCTCACTCCGAACCTTGACCGTTTGACCTGGGAATCCGCAGCCGTGGGTTGATGCGCTAGTGTTTGTAGAATTGAACAGTGGCCTTTCAAAAAACGCATCAATTCATGGAACTTTGGCACCTCTCGGGAGTTGTGGTGCGTTTCCCAATGTCTCAATGTCGATGGATCCAATCGAGCCCAGACCATGTGGACAAGCAATGTGCTCCAGCCTTCAGAAGATTCACCAATCTTTCCCAACATTTGGAGATTTTTCTCAAAATCGCCAATCAGCTTATTCAGCCCGTTGTAGCTTTCCTTGCGCATGGCCTCGACGTTGAAAAGGGCATCGACGTAATTCTTGACAATCAGCTTGCGATTCTCATACCGATTTTTCAGAGCAGCCCAGGCTACTTCGTAGTTGGCTGCCGTAATTTCAATCGAGCTCACTTCTTGAAGCGCATGCCCCGTCAGCGCGGAGCGTAGGTAGGTGAACTTGTCTATCTCGGTCAGTTGGTTATTCGAATTAATGAGGCTGTCAAATGTATCGTGAAATGTAATCCAGAGTTTGAGTTCTCCATCGAAACTTGGCAGACGAATCTCGGGCAGCTTTACTCGAGCCAAACTCGCAGAAGGCCTGATCGGATCCTGGGAACTGGTAGTTGAAGTCTGTCCATCATTTTCCGCTCTGCTGGCTGACGACTGGAGGCGTAACAGCTCACCCTTCAGGTTACAGTAATCGTCTTCTTTTTCCGTGGCAATGTGATAATTTTCCTCAGCTCGTGCGTTGATCAGTGACAGCTCTTCGTCAGGATCATCCACCCCGGTCACCTGGTCGGTCTGCAGCTCGATTTCTGCACGCACTAACTGAAACTGCTTGAACGCATCGTCCAGGCGTTCAATGCGTACACCGATCAGTTCACTACGCACAGCACTTGTGTTCGCATTCGAAATAAAGCGTCGCACTGTCTCAAAAGTGCGACACAGGTTGGCCTCTAGCTTGTAGAGTTCTCTCAAATCGCGCGTAACTACCACTTATCACTTCTAGCAGTTTCAGTTAGGCGGCTACCACTTTGCACTTTTTTGTCCACTTTTTCCACTATGACAGACCGAAATCGACTCGACGTCTCGCAAAAAATTGACAACTCAACGCAATCACACTGGCTGATCACAGGACCAAATATCAGCAAAATTCAAACAACCGACCCACTTCAATTCGCACGGATAAAGGCTTTATAAATTCCAACCACTTTATCCGGAAATCCTTACGAGGTAAATGCCAGACTGTGGAGTTTCATGCAACAACCCTCCACAGACTCTCTGAACACACAAAAAATAGCAAAATGGTACTTATCTGCCCTCTTGGTTGGTAACTGTACTAGCCAGCGATGATCCGAACTGCAGCACAAGCCACACAGTATTGCAGCTTCAAAACAGCTGTTCACAACAGCACACTGTACGGGTTCGATCAAACCACACAGCGCTCGCCAGGAACTGTTGGTTTGAAACACAAAAAACGCACTTTTTTGACCAATTTTTGGCGGATTCTACCAAAGAAGCAGCGACAGATCGTGAGGGATATTTCACTTGCCACAATGGCTCACTTTGACACGGTTGATTTGCCTTTAATTAGGACTTCACACATTCGCCCACGGTGGGGGAAAATGTTCGTCGATACAATCCACGGTATCAAGGCACAGCAGTTAATCAAAGAGCACTTAATTAGTGCGAAATTCACTTCACACGGGTGACGAATTTCACTGCACAGTTCAATTAAACCCAAGCCAAGCCACGGGACACGGACGCGCGCTATGCGAATCCTTTGTCCGTTGTTTCTTTTCACTGCACTACTATTGTTAAACTGCACTGATCTTACGGAACTATCGAGTCCCGTAATCCGGCTTTCCGAAGGACCAATGTTTTGACCGTTTCTGAGCGTTTCGGATTTGAGTTGTAAATTCAAATCTAAGATTGCACTTCCGTTTACTTAACTAATCAAAAGGTTACAGGATTCGATATCATAGCAAATTTATTGCAACAGACGAAAGGAAATGAATCACAGAGGCAAAACTAAAACTGCGCGTGTTGACTTATTACTCAGCAATAGGTTTTTTTTTTTTTTTTTTTTTTTTTTAATATGTCTTTATTTGTATCAATTCATCATTACATTTATATTACATTATTACATTAAATTAGGTGTTCAGCTCAATAATAAACTGTTCAAAGCCCTATAGTTAACTAGATAATAAAATTTATTTATAAGATTTAAACTTGCTGAGCGCAATCAAGTATTTAATGTAGGAGAACATCCTGTAATGGTAAAAATATTTTAAACTTAAAACTAAACACTATCCTAAAATAAAACTAATTATAAAGAGAACGAATCTCTGCGATGGAAGACTGCATCAATTTGCCTCTGAAGTTGTAGATGATTTTGTTGGCCATCTCTTCGATCGATTCAATGCCCGCAATCCGATGAAGATCTTCGGTGCTGTGCCAAGGTGGAAGCCGCAAAATCATTTTCAGAACCTTGTTCTGAATCCTCTGGATGGCTTTCTTCCTCGTCGCGCAGCAGCTAGACCAAATCGGAACTGCGTACATTATCGCTGGTCGGAATACCTGCTTATAAATAAGCATCTTATTCTTCAGGCACAGTCGGGATTTCCTGTTGATGAGAGAATAAAGAGATTTAGTATATTTATTACATTTCGATTGAATATCTTCAATGTGATTTTTAAAAGTAAGATTCCGATCAAGTGTGAGTCCCAAATACTTCACGTGATCAGACCATTCTAATGAAACCCCATTAAAAGTTATGGAATGATTTTCATTAGGTTTTAAAAATTTAGCTCTTGGCTTATGGGGAAATAAAATAAGTTGAGTTTTGGAAGCGTTAGGAGAAATTTTCCACATTTTCAAATAATTCAAAAAGGAATTTAAATTTTGTTGCAATCTACTGCGTACCACCCGTAAATTTCGACCTTTGGCTGAAAGCAAAGTATCATCAGCAAATAATCTTCTACCTTTTCCTTCTGGTACATCAGGAAGATCAGAAGTAAAAATATTGTATAAAATCGGCCCAAGTATACTGCCCTGAGGGACCCCAGCTCTAATGGGAGTCCTTTCAGAGCATGAATTTTGATAGCTTACTTGCAAGGTTCGGCTAGTCAAATAATTTTGAATAATTTTGGTGAGATATACAGGAAAATCAAATCGAGCTAATTTAGCTACTAAACCTTTGTGCCAAACACTGTCAAAAGCTTTTTCAATATCTAGAAGAGCAACACCAGTTGAATAACCTTCAGATTTGCTAGCGTTAATCATATTAGTTACACTCAAGAGTTGATGTGTAGTAGAATGTCCATGACGAAAACCAAATTGTTCATCAGGGAAAATAGAATTCTGATTAATGTGAATCATCATTCTATTCAAAATAACTCTCTCAAATAGTTTACTTAAAGAAGGAATCAAACTAATTGGTCGATAACTTGAAGGCTCTGAAGCACTTTTACCAGGTTTCAAAATTGGAGTTACTTTGGCATTTTTCCATTTATTGGGAAAATAAGCCAAGTGAAAACATTTATTGAAGATTTTAACTAAAAAATTTAAAGTGCTTTCAGGCAACTTTTTAATAAGAATATAGAAAATCCCATCTTCCCCCGGAGCTTTCATATTTTTAAATTTTTTGAAAATCAATTTAAGTTCATCAATATTTGTCTCACAGGAACATTCAAATACATTTTGCTTAGAAAAAATATCATCAAATTCAAGGGAAATTTGAGCATCAATTGGACTAACAACGTTTAAATTAAAATCATGAGCAGACTCAAACTGTTGGGCTAATTTTTGAGCTTTTTCTGCGTTAGTTAAAAGAAGTTTATCCCCATCTTTCAAAGAAGGAATTGGCTTCTGGGGCTTTTTCAGAATTTTAGTTAATTTCCAAAACGGCTTTGAGTAGGGTTTTATGTCCTCTACTGCTTTAGCAAAATTTTCATTACGGATGAAATTTAAACGACGTTTGATCTCTTTTTGAAGGTCGCAATAAATAAATTTCAAATAAGGATCCCTAGTACGTTGATATTGGCGTCGACGAATGTTTTTCAGTCGTATCAAAAACTGAAGATCATCATCAATTAAAGGTTGATTAAATTTATGTTTAACTTTGGGTATTGAAGCGGCTTTAGCATTGACTATTGAAGTTGTCAAATTTTCTACAGCCAAATCAATATCTTCAATTGAATTCAGTGGAACGTTTACATCTAAATTACGTTCAATAAAATTCCTATATCGCTCCCAGTCAGCTTTTTGAAAGTTAAAAGTTGATTTTAAAGGGTTTTCAATGGGACTTTGGGATAAAGAGAAGGTTACTGGAAGGTGGTCTGAATCGAGGTCCGCATGAGTAACTAATTGACTACAATGCTCGCCTAAATCCGTTAGAACCAAATCAATTGTGGAAGGATTTCTAATCGAAGAGAAACAAGTATGCCCATTAGGATATTCAACAGTATAATAACCTGCAGAGCAGTCATTAAATAAAATATTCCCATTTGAATTTGATGAAATATTATTCCAAGATCGGTGTTTTGCATTAAAGTCACCAATAATAAAAAATTTAGATTTGTTTCTGGTGAGTTTTTGTAAATCTCCCTTCAAAAGATTTTTCTGTTCACCGCTGCATTGAAAAGGCAAATATGCGGCAATAATTATTATTTTCCCCATAGACGTTTCTAATTCAATTCCAATTGTTTCTAAGACTTTGGTATTGAAAGAAGGAAGAAGTCTAAATTTGAGACGACTATTGATGACAATAGCTACACCCCCACCTTGTCGATCAAGTCGATCATTTCGCAAAATTTTAAAGAAAGCATTGCTTTTCAAGTTATTGTCTGGCTTTAAAAAAGTTTCAGTGATGGCAGCAATATGTATGTTTTGAGTTTTCAAAAATAAAAAGAATTCATCTTGGTTAGCCAGCAAAGATCTAGCGTTCCAATTCATAATATTTAAACATCTATTTGGATCCATGAGGGAATCGTAAAGTCATAATAATTTTATTAGCATAATTAAAAGAAGTTTGGAAAGCTTCAAACATTGAATTTGCTTTCAACATAAGTTGCATCATTTCCATTAAATTTTGATGCAAAAATTTTAATTTTTCCTCAGTAATCTCACCCAAATCAACAAAATTGTTAGGATCAGAAAATGAAGGAGAAGAACAAGTATTTGAATTTCGGGGATTTTCCCAAGCCTTCGCATGAACGTTGAGACTTGGTTTTTTCCCATTTTTATTAGTTAAACCTGAAGAGGGAAACCCATTTTCAACCACCTCTGAGAACGATAAACAACGAGTCTGTGGCGCAGAATCAGCACAGGTAACATTAAAAACACTTCGGGTATTACCCAGCCGTGATTCCAATGTAGGCCGAGGCTGACCGCGAACAGGCAGGTTGTTTGCCGGCCCGACGTGTGAAGAAGAAAAAGAGGAAGGAGGAGAAGAAACTTTTCTGGAAACTTTGGGATTTTTCCTAGAAGCAATAATTTTTGCCCTGATGGGACAGTCTAGCGAATTCGAGGAATGATTACCTGCGCAATTTGCACACTTGAAAAATTCTATTTGTGGCTTATCACCACCAAAAAGGCATTTAGATTTTTCATGATCGAATGAGCCGCAAAGCATGCATCTGGCATTCATTCTACAATTTTTAGTGCCGTGACAAAAAGCTTGACAACGACGACACTGCGTAATATTTTGAAGGAAATTGGTTGAAGATTTTCGAAAAGGTTCGAATTTGACTCGACAATGAAACATAAGACGAGCCTTTTCAAGAATTTGCAAATTATTAACTTGATCCTTTTTAAAATGGATCAAATAAAGCTCAGGAGCAAAACCAACACTACTGATATTATTCGTGTTGGTTCTTTTCCTCATTTGAATTACTTGAATCGGAGAAAAACCTAACAAAGAATTTAATTCAGCTGTGATCTCATCCGGTGTCTGATCGCCGGTGAGACCACGAAGTACAACTTTAAAAGGACGATCACTTCTAGTGTCGTACGTAAAAAATTGGTGTTTTTTATTATTCAAATAATTTAAAATTTTTTGAAAATCATTAAAAGATTCCGCCAAAATACGAGCAGTTCCCCTTCGACCGATCTGAAAAGAAATCTTCACATCCTTGACGGAAGTGACGATTTCTTTCCGAAAGGCATTGAAGTCAGGAATTGTGACCGTAATTGGTGGAACCTTTTCGTTTTTAAGAGTATAAGAAGAAGAAGGTTTCTTAGTACTCTTATCAGAATTAAATATGAATATTTCCTCATCACCGATGTTATGAAGGACATCGAATGAATTGGAAATTTCAACTTTTTTGGGCGATGGACCTGAATTAGTTTCGGCAATTCGCTTTCTACCAGCTCTTGAGCCGGCCGATGACTTCCCCATGCTGGAAAGAAAAGAGAAAATATGAATAAAAGAAAATGAAAATAATTTTAGCACTGAAAAGTGCTGATGGAAAAACAGGTAAGGAAAAAATAAATAATGTAAAAATGTTCCTGCAGGTACACAGCAACGATACGATGCTCCGGCGTACGTGTTGACGGCTCAACGGTACAGATGGAAGTGACTCAGCAATAGGTTGGTTTTTCATTCTCCGCTTTGTGCGGTGGTTTGGTCATCCAGTGAAGTGACCAAAAGTACCTAAGACTCGACAAGGGGGATGCGCGCAATAGATGTGGCGAAATCTGGTGTGGCGCTATTCGCTATTACACCCAGAACTTCGGTGTCTAAAAATTTGTGCGAACAATGACCTTCATCACATCAAAGTTATTCCATTTCTTTTCGAATTCTACATCCTCCAGTTTTAGATTATGGGCGACTTTTAGCAAGTTCTGTTGTTCGTAGTGTACGAGATCGTGAAGGTGTTGAATATTGACTTCATTCGAACAGAATCCATTAGATGCCACAGCACTCCATTTTTAATCCATCCTTGAACAGCCGACTTGAAAACGTGGATGACGTCTGGAATGATTTCCAGTTTCCTCGACGAATCTGTTGGGTGCTCAATAGCCTCACTATTGAGCACTACATGTTTGTTGAATTTCAAACCCAGAGCGTTCCACAACTTTTTATTGTTTGGACCGCAGTCTGAGGTGAAAAAAATGCACCTTACATCCAAATGACTCCACTTCCTGAATAATTTTGAAGATGTTCTCTTTCAGATCATTATCCGGGATACTGTTGCCCGTGAAGTGATAACAGACGGTTTGCTCCCACCTGGCTCTCACTCCCACCAAAACAAAAACATGCGCATGAGTTGCCAGTCCAGATTGACCAGGCATGTTTATGTCACCATAGAACTGACTAATAGTGACACAAAAGCTCTTCGCTTTTTCAATGGACATTTCATCAAAAATGAGCCCACAGTCGAGATCTTCTGGAGGCATTGTACTGACTTTCAGCTTCAAAAGCTCCAATACATCGTCCAAAATTCCTGGATTGAATGACAACTCTTCCACCTTTCGTTGCAACGTGCGTTCGGATGGAAGAGGATATTTACTCAGCTGGTGCTCGTAACCCTTCGTTCCGCACACGAATTTTGTCTTAAGACTTTCTGTCACAGTCTCATTACGACCAGGGCAGTTTTTTCTGGTACTAAAGCATGTCGACCTGATCGGAGTTAAATGTCCTGTAGAGAGCGTTTAGAGCCAGATCAGTAGTTTTCGCTTGTTGTGTAATCAATTGCTTCTTTTGGTTGACAACTTTTTCAAGACCATGGCAGCGCTTCTTTAATTCGACTACTTCCCGGTTTACTTTGTTCAAGTACCGTAAACTGGGGGAACTTTGATCAGCTAGATTTTTTTGCAGATAATCATCATTACCTAAGTATAAAGTTAAAATATCTGAAAACTGTTTACCACCTTTGAAAGCCTGTAAATTGAGTTACAAATAAACTAAATTTGGTTTTTATTAGGAGATGTTTTATATTACTTAAAATATAATTTTAAAATCATAAAATATCTGGTTTTTTGAAGGCTCACAAACAAACATCTCTTCTGATCAAATCATTCAGGAGCAAACGGGTTGTTTTATGTGAAAGTTAAACTATTTTTCTTGGTTTAGGTTAGGTTTAAGTTTTATTTTTATGGTCATTTGATGATAATTTTTGGATATTGAAAAAAAAAACGGTAATTTTCCATGAAAAAGCCTGTATAAGAAAAATGGGTAAAAACTCTATCAAATGGTAAAGTTTGAAGAAAAAAAGAACGTGGGAACAGTACGAGGACTTAGGGAATTGCATGAAGGTAAAATTTTATTTGTTTTTGAGGCCAAAAAATATTGAGAAATGTTTATAATTGTTGCCCCTAAATGTATGCAGCAAATTGTCCATATTTCGAGTGTATTTGTTTTTGAAGGAAAACGTTGAAAAATTCAATTGAGTCCAAATAAAAAATACTGTTATCGATTTTTTGAGTCTTGTGTGCTTAATGGCATCAAAACAATAAATTTGAAGATGCTGAGATACGTAAAAACCATAGTGATCAAAGTTACCCCGAAACTCGAAATCTGGTTTTGTAACAAACATTTAATTATGACCACTAATGTCGTTTGAATTTACTGCAATACATGATCATGTTTATAACTCCTCACCTCAGTAAAGGTTTTAAAGCTTTTAGGTATTCCGAAAAAGCATCCCCTTCCAAAATATTCCAAAATGAATGAAAAAAGTGATCAAAGTTCCCCCAGTTTACGGTAACTGTTTTATTTGCGAATCATAAGTCCAAATGAAACCCATTACGTACAAACTTTTACCTCTACCTTTACCAACTACCTCTTTTAACTTTGGGCCAGCACAAACAACTCGGTGTTCGTCATACGGGGAGCACTCTACTGGAATCATATTTTCGGAAGACATCTCTGTGTTAACTGCCGAACCAGGTTCCTCAATGGTACTGTTCGCATTCGATACGTCCACGCTCAGGTCATCTTCTTCGAGAGTAAAGTCGGCAATCTGTGGAACGCCGTACACTGGGACTGCCGTACGTCACCGCACAATTTTTCCTTTGCCGGAAGCAAAATATACATCCTCCTGCAGAAAGTGAAACTATTTTCGCAAATATTCAGTTAGCTCCCTATGTTTCAACGATTTTTACTTACGCTGCACACTCGGCAACTAGCTGTAATTTCGAAATGACCTGGGAATCCACAGAATTTTTTCCATGCAACTTGCAGGTCTTCATCCGCTGGAAATCGAAAGAACCCAATGTTCTTGAATCCCGGTGTTGTTTAACACTAAACGTACCGGAGGCGGTCAAATGACGGTTTTTGAACTTTAAACGATGATTACGCCTTATATAATTGTTTTTTCGCAAAATTAACGACAGGACTATTTTTGTTTTTGAAATGCAAGTATTTTTGCGTTTTTAAATTTTTTTTAAGTGTTACGGTTTTCGAATAACGTATGTGGTATACCTATTCATACCGCGAGCGGTCAAATGACGGCAAACACCGTTTTCGCTAAAACTCCCTTGTTTCTCAACCGATTTCTTTAAAATTTATAGTTTTGAAAAGCTTATAATTCGACTCAAATATGTTTCTCAGACAATTTTCAGCTACAATCAATAACTTTAAAGTTATTTACAGTACAAGAAAAAATTTATGAAAAAACATGCTTCAGGACAAAGGTTGTAAATCAGTTATTAAGTGCTCGAAAAAAATTTCACTTAGTGCCTGAGAAAGCTGAAGTTAGAAGCTATATGTTACACATATGGAAAAATTTTTTGAAAATTTTCTAAAATCATGGCTACAAAAAATGCAAAAAAGTTGTGTAAAACCCGTACTTTTCAATCAATCAACCGCCAAAGCTGTTCCTGTTACAGTAGAAAATTTTGAAAAAGTGAATTGAAAAGTAGACGTAATTTGTCACATTTTGGCATCTTTAGATTTTTTGAAATACGAAGTACATAATTTATGACGACTTTTCAAAGGTAGCTGTTTTTCGAACTTTTTATCAATTTGGATTTTCTAAGACAATTCCTACACCTAAGCTCAGCTTTGCACTGGATTTTGAGTACGTTAACGTAAGGTTTAGGCAATAAAACTATATGCAAAAGAAAGCTTATTTCATACCGGTTCTAGTAGTGTAACTGCATTGGCGGTGCAATGCTTGGCAAAAATATGATAAATAAAACAGTGAACTAGTTTCTGAATTTTGAGAAGACAGCACAAATTCTTGCTTGGCAGACGGGCGCAGTGGGTGGTAATATCTCAAAGCTATTTTGCACACGAAGACGGATGAAAAGAAACGAAAAAACAAACAAGCATTAGCTCAAATTTTCTAGTTTTACTTTCAGAAATATATTTATTATATTTTTGTAAAGCATTGCACCGCCAATGCAGTTACATCACTAGAACCGGCATGAAATTTGCTTTCTTTTGCATATAGTTTTATTGCCTAAACTATTCGTTAACGTACTCAAAATCCAGTGCAAAGCTGAATTTGGGTGTAGGGATTGTCTCAGAAAATCCAGATTCATAAAAAGTTCGCAAAATAACTACCTTTGAAAAGCCGTCAAAAATTATGTATTTAGTATTTTAAAAATCTAAAGATGCCAAAATGTGACAAATTACGTCTACTTTTCAATTCACTTTTTCAAAATTTTCTACTGTAACAGGAACAGCTTTGGCAGTTGATTGATTGAAAAGTACGGGTTTTACACAACTTTTTTACATTTTTTGTGGCCATGATCTTAGAAAATTTTTAAAATTTTTTTCCATATGTGCAACATAAAGCTTCTAACTTCAGCTTTCTCAGGCACTTAGTGAAATTTTTTTCGAGCACTTAATAACTGATTTACAACCTTTGTCCTGAAGCATGTTTTTTCATAAAATTTTTCTTGTACTGTAAATAACTTTAAAGTTATTGATTGTAGCTGAAAATTGTCTGAGAAACATATTTGAGTCGAATTATAAGCTTTTCAAAACTATAAATTTTAAAGAAATCGGTTGAGAAACAAGGGAGTTTTAGCGAAAACGGTGTTTGCCGTCATTTGACCGCTCGCGGTATGAATAGGTATATACAAAGTGGCGGTATGTTTAGTGTTAATTTGTGCAATATTTAGCAAAACACTTCATTGTTTCGAACAAATTCTTATGCTTTCTCACTAAAACTAAACGCAATAAACCACTAAACCGACAATCAAAGTACAACGAAAAGTAAACAAAAGCATCATTTCGCAAAAGTCACTTGAAGGCTTAAACTGAACCAGTGCTCCCAGCTGTAAATTTCATTGTTTCCAAAGACATTTATTTTGTTTGGGATAGAATGTCGTCCGTCACTCAAGGAATATTTAAATAAGGTAGTGTCGAGAGCCATATTGGATTTTTTTTTTATGTCACAAAAACGAATATATCGAAAATTTATATGCGAATGGCAGAAATTTGAAAAAAAACATGTTTTAGAACGAAAATGAATTCCAATTTTATTTTGATTGTGTTGTAAGACCTCTATTTCACTATGTTATGAAATTTTCTGGTCCTTTGAAGATTGTATTATGTTTTTTTTCTCATTTTAATAATGAACGCAATGTCATCTTGAAGCTTAAACGTTCAAAAACGAAGATAAAATCTACTTTAAAAAGGTCTAGCTGGTAGTTATTGAGTGTTCAACTGATTGTCATGATTTTTATCCAATCGGTTTACCATATTCAATTGTTATGTAGAACAATTAACATCAATTGATTATTGTTAACTCGATTTCCTAAAATGCGAATAAATAATTGTGGTTTTATATCAAAGTTTGTTTTTTGATAACTTTTTTGTAATAAGGATCTTAAGCTGCACTGACTTGATCATTTTCATGCAAGACTTTGAACTAATTTTTAAGTTTTGCAAATTTGAGTAGGGAAAATCCACCATTTTTTCGAACTTCGATGGTCTATTTCATACAAAAATTACTCGAAAATCCAACTTTTTTCGTACCAATCTTGAAGAGCAAGAATCCTTCTAGAATAACAGGTATTAAAAGTGGAACATTTCCAGCAAATTCTTCAAATTATCAATGAAAAAGGCAAATTTCCTAGTAAATTAACAGATTTTTCGTGATTGTGACGTCGCAGTGTGTACTAATACTAAAGCAGGGCTGCCTCGACACTACCTTCTTTAAATATTCCTTGTCCGTTACTCTCCTTCTGGGTTGCCAGGTGCCCAGATTTGTCTGTTAAACTAAGACTTTTGACCCTTCGTCCAGATATTGGTCAGACACAGATTTTACCCTGATTTTTGCTGAGAGTGCCCAGATTTTACAGACTTAATATTCATGTATCGAATTTGATCCGTAAGGGCCAGATTAGCTTGAAATCTCGCTTGTTTTCATTGCTATTTGACCAATCATTTATTAAATGTATTTTTTTAAAAGGTATGTGGTAGGAAACAGTGTTTGTATAGTTCTCAAGTCGAAAATAACCCGAATACCATATAGCAAACGCACTCCCCCCCCCATTTGTGATCTTCCTTATGCACAGTTAACACAGACTTTTTTCAAAATTGCCCAGTTTTTTTATCCTCTACACCTGGCATCCCTGCTCTCCTTATAGGCACTCTAGTAAAAAGCTAAACAAAGCCTTCGTCACTTGCCAGGATGTTTATGTATCCTAGGCGAGAATCGTAAACAGCAGGCAATGATATTTTCTCTTGTTTTCGCTGGTACAGCGATGATGGTTGTTTGTTTGAAAATGCAACTGACGTCACGAATTGTCTTGGTTACAATGTTTACAAAAAAAAACTTTACTAACACTTAGCACGGGATTTCCATCGCCACCTGAGATGTAAACAGGCTGATGTTTACCCCCAACACTGACAAATTCTACGGGTTGCAACCGCCTGCTTGAGGTTCAAACCTCGGGCAAAACTGGTGGACTTTAGGATTAATAAACGAACACAATGACAGCAGTTAGGGCAAAACTCATGGATAACTAGGTTGCCATGCCACTGCTAACAAACGAGAACACTATAAGTATAGGGCTCTTGTTACACAAACATACAAGAGGTCTGTTGGGCACATATCAGAGGTTTTTATAAGCAAAATTCAACTAAAATGAATGCTCAATTTCTCTGAAAAAAACATAAAGTATATCTCGATTCATTTGCTTACAAGTGGAAACGATTACTTTCATGAAGCTCTCAACAAGGCCATTCTGCTAAGAGTAAAACGGTGTTGAGAATATGGTTTCTATTCCTCATGATGAACAAAATCGAGCGTAGTCAGTACCGTTAAATAGAGGGCCATTGTCGGATTTTATAGAGCTCGGAAAACCTTCCTTTTCAAATATGCTATTTAAAATAGCCTCGGTTAGCTGAAATCTTGTAGATTTGACTGGCCTAGCGATAGCGTAACGCGATCTTAGATCTATCACAACGAGGGTTAAAATATTCCCCACCTTCGCGTAGGGCCCGTTAAAACCGATAGCGATAGTGTCCCTAACAGCCTTAGACGCGAAAACTCGTTGCATCGGAGTACTTACGCAGCATGATGCGACCCAATTTTTAGCATCACTGGCCATTTTCGGCCACCAGATTGTTCTCCGCAGGATACTTTTTAATTTCGCTTGTAGATGGTGCCCCTCATGTGCTACACTAAGAGCCTTAGTTCTAAGTTGTAGCAGAATAACGGCACATCCGTTATTTGAAACTATACCGTTTCTGTAGATTGAATCTTTGGCAATTACCTTAAACATGAGTAAGGCCGTAAATTTTTGTGAAACGAAAGGGTTTTGTCTTTTTGTGCATGATTCCTGATTTCATCTTCGGTGAGAAATTCGTTGGCATATTGATACAAACTGCAAATTTCCCATGGGATGCACTTTTCATTAAGGGGGGGAAGGTAGGGTCTAACGGGTATAAAAAAAACACCATTTTCACGATTTTTTGCTGGAGCTGTCGTTCAAAAAAATGTATTAAAATTTTTTGCATTATACAAAGCATTGTTAAAAGAACATTTAGTAATTTTTTCGTAGAAAAATATTGAAAAATGAGCCGGTGACGGAGCACTTTCGAGGATGCCTTTTAGATAACAGGATTTGAGGTGGACACTGTATCTCAGCACAGAATCATCTGAAGTCAAAAAATCAGAGAAAAATATTTTTAATAGATGTTTTCCTAGACCCTGTAGGAAATAAGGCTTGCATAAATAGATTAAACAAAAGGTTTACACTGAAAGATTGGCAACACGGTAAACAGGAAATGAGAGAGCACAGAGAAATAACCGGTCGGCCGGCAGTCGGCAACATGCATGAGCGTCGAGTAACGAGAGGAAAGAGATGTGTGTAGAGTTCTGAAAAAGAGAGCACGATGCGTTTTGAAATGAAAAGCGAGATCAGTTTATAGACTAACTTTATGAGAGATGGCTCGCGTTGATCTGTCGTGTGAAAGAAATTTGAATTAGAATGGAAGAAAATGGTGGTAATTACGGTCGGTTTCGACAATGGCACGGTCGGCCGGCAGTCGGCAACATGCATGAGCGTCGAGTAACGAGAGGAAAGAGATGTGTGTAGAGTTCTGAAAAAGAGAGCACGATGCGTTTTGAAATGAAAAGCGAGATCAGTTTATAGACTAACTTTATGAGAGATGGCTCGCGTTGATCTGTCGTGTGAAAGAAATTTGAATTAGAATGGAAGAAAATGGTGGTAATTACGGTCGGTTTCGACAGACCCCAACGTTTTTATTTAACTAAAAAAAACTTTTATGAAATTTTTGTGACTGTTTGAAGTAAAAACTACGATTTTTCACGAAAAAATCCGCCATTTTTTATCTGTAAAATCTCCCCAAAATAAAAAAAAAAAGAAAAACGTTGGGGTCTGGTATTTTATATGTAGAAAATATGTTCCAAATTTGAAAAGAATCGGTGAAGTAGTTTTCAAATGACGATGTTCACGGACTTTAAAAATGTGCTTTCGAGAAAAACGCGTTTGAAGTTTCTGCTCTTGCTTTCTTGCAGTATTAGATAGGAGGAGATAAAGGCCTATAATTTCTACAGTTTTGCTTCAATTGACTTGAAAATTTGACACATCATTCTTGAAATGTTTTACAATAAGAAAATAAAAAAATAAAAAAATCGATTTTTGAAAGTGTTAGACCCTACCACACCCCCCCCCCCCCCCCCCTTAAAACCTTGAAGAAGGGTCAGCTATGTTTTGTGATCTCCGGATTTATTTAACTTCGTATTCATAAGGGCTTAGACGTAGGGTTTAGCCATCAGCTCTCGTCAATGCCCTTTTCGATAATTCGCGAGTTCTACCAAGAATAAACGCCATTTCCTGAGCATCTGTTCTGAGCAAGAAGTGCCGCCCAGAAGAAAGTAGCTGAAGTAGCTCTACAGCGCTAAGACCTTCTCTGTGATTGTGCGAATAATATCCCAAGTAACCAATAAGCCGTATAAAATGGCCCCAATTCGGCCGTATATTCGGATATAGAAACAGTCCCACAAAGCCTAAGAGCTCTATATTCGACTTGAGGGCTGCCCAAAAGCCGGTTTTGGCGTGTATTTCGGCCGATATACAGCCTGTGGGGAAATGTCAAAATAATAATCCAGTGGGTACAACCCACCGGATGAAAATGTAAACAATGAAAAAAATTGTAATGTTTTATCTTTTTCCCTCCATGCTGTTTGTTTTCTCTATCTCCCTCACTCATGCTTCTCTAGTGGTTATTTTTTTTGTCGAATGAGACATATTTTCGTGCAGAATCGGGATTTGAACTCTAGGCTTACCAGTGCAATTGGATTTATCAGCGCCCTTTCTCCTTGCACTATACCATGCTTTCATCAATCTAGGTAAATTTGTTCTACTTAAATTGAGTTGCTTATCGGTGGCTTAAACGATATACCCGGCACTGCAATATAAAAATGATAAATCATAACTTGTTATGATATTTAACGGAGAAAGAAAACATCCAACTGTAATTAGTGTAGAAATTTTAGATTTATTTCATTTTTTCCTGATACACAATGATTTTTCTTCAGCACAATACACTTTTTTCACATCAACTACCCAGCGCAATTCACTTGGGTATTTTTAAAATTTAAAATATTACACCTATACCATCAGCAACAAATTATAAACATTTCAATTGGGAATTTGAAGCACTAATAAGGCACACTGCGGATTTCCATCGGGGGACATTCCTGTCGCGAGCAACTCCTTCACGGTGCACTGATCTTTAATAGCTCGAGGGAGATCTTTTGGTTTCTTCCGCTTGACGGCTCAGGTTTCAGCTCCCAGAGCCGCTGGATCATCTGGAACTTCGTTTTTAATTCGGTCATTAGCTGGTTGAATCGCCTAAATCAATTTGATATTTTTATTCGCTTTGTTGATTCCTGTGGATTATTTTTTTGGGAAATGTCATGCACAAAGCCGGTTAAAGGCACTGGAATTTACTCTCATAGATCATTCAGGGCTTATCTGTCATTTGGATGTCACAGGGCCAATAGACTTTAGTAAACATTCTATACAGCCAACAGGCACTGAAATGCTGTTATGCTGCTCATATGCGGCTTATAACAGTGCCTAATGGTTACCTGGGATCTTGAAAAAAAAAAACAGGGTTTTGAACCTTACACGTTGTAGATTGGATAAAATGGTTCGCTGTCTTTGAAACAAAGGTGTAACAAGCCACTATCTACAATTGTCTCATACGTTATGATGGGTTTAGAAGTTGCTAAAGCCCTCTAGAAAGCATTTAGTGTATTTCAATGGTAATTTTGGAAGGCTCGTCCGTCGAATAGCGCACATTTTCGCAACACCCCCTTTTTGTGATTTTTTTTGACGATAAGCGGAACCATTTCCATTTAAAATTAGCGGAGAAATCGGTGGAACTAGTAGCATTGTGCAATGAGCGCTTTCCTTCGAGTACGACTAGGACTTTTGCCATGACGATTGGCTTTGGAAGATCGATGGCCTAAACTGTGGCTTCAAAAGCACAATGAATAATGATGGTACTATTTGCCGCATACGCTCAAATGTTCTGTTCACCAGTATTCATGCTTTGTTTCAGATTTACAGTATCGTAAACTGGGGGAACATTGATCACTTTTTTAATTCATTTTCGAATATTTTGAAAGGGGTTGCTTTTTTGTAACATTTTAAAGTTTTGAATTACTTACTGAGGTAAGGAGTATAAAGCATGATCATTGATAGCAGAATATTCAAACGACGTGTTTGTTATAATATTAGAATTCGTGTTTCGAGGTAACTTTGATCACCAGGGTTTTAACGTGTCTTAGCATCTTCAAACTTCTTGTTTTACTGTTTTGATGGCATGTAGCGCAGAAGGCTTGAAACATTAATAACAGTAATTTTTTGTTTGGCCTAAATTGAATTTTTCACGTTTTCTTTCAATGACAACAAATATACTCAAAATATAGAAAGTTTTGCTGCCTACATTTTTTTTTCGTAGTATTCCGTCTCACGACATAACTTGATGAAAATAATTTCTAAAATTCACTCGGTTGCTGCATACATTTAGGGGCAAAACTTATAAACATTTATCTATATTTTGGGCAACAAAAAAAATGAAATTCTACCTTCATGCAATTTCCTAGATCCTCCCACTGTTTCCATGTTTTTTTTCTTTAAACTTAACCATTTGATAGGGATTTTAGCCATTTTTCTGTACAGGCTTTTATAAAGGAAATGTTCGTTTTAAGTATCCAAAAAATATCCCAGAATGACCATGAAAATAACAGTATTAATTTCAATGGGACTCTGATGTTAAATTTTATATTTCAACTAGCTGATCCCATACACAGCAAAAATTATTTCCTGTAAAATTACGCAAATATCCTGTAACAAAAAGGAGCAGGACATTTACCGTAATTTTCCAGGTCGAAAAACAAATTACGTGACATTTAATATTCAGTGTACAACTTTTTTACAGGACATTTGCTGTAATAATAAATGAATCTTCGTTAACTTTCAAGAAAACAGTTTAAAATTACAGGTTTTGTTAATTACAGGTTGATTTATTTTAAAGGTTGCAGTTTCAGTGACACGTAATAGTCAAAATTTTTTTCTGTGTACGAACTCCGTTTACCTTTAAACTTGGAATAAGTTATAAACAGTTTGTATGTAATTCAATTGCCAAGCATTTTCCAGTTGCACTTCCGAATACATTGTTAAGGTAATAATCGCAAAAATATTAGATAATCACTTTTCTGACGTCTGCTACTTTATTTGAAATCATGAATCAATTGACCGTGGCGAAATTCCCCGTGTATAAATTTTGACTCGATCGATGCATAACAACGCAATAATTGCCAAAAAATAAACCCTTTGAGGTGACCTCTTCTATAATCTTTGATTTCTGAAATCGATTACCTTTCCCTCAAAACTCCAGTGTGCAAATTTTCTAAGCAATCCATTGCATAATAACATCAATATTGCCACAAACAATGGAAATTTAATTAATGTGGGCGACCACTTTCGTCGACCCGTGGCAAAACATTTGACATTTGAAATCGATTGCCCGTCCCTGAAAACTGCCGTGTGCAAATTTTCATCCCAATCTTATGTATAATAACGACGATATTGCAAAAATATGGAAAGGTTAATAAGGACGACCCCCTTTGCCGACCCCTTACACTGAATTGAATACCTGTAATCGATTACCCGTCCCTCAAAACTCTCGTGTGCCAATTTTCATTTGAATTCGTTGTATAATAACTACAATATCGCATTAACAGTGAATTGTTAATATGGACGACCCCTTTGGCCGACCCCTGACTATAATTTGGATAAGTGAAATCTATTGTTTGTCCCTAATAACTCCTATGTGCACATTTTCACCCCAATCCGATGTATGAAAACGTCAATATCACTAAGATATTGGAAGTTAATATGGACGACCCCTGACTCCGCATTTAGCATCTCGAATTGATTGCTCGTCATTCAAAACTACTATGTGCAAAGTTTCATCTCAATCTTATGTATAATAACGCTAATATCGCAAAAACAATAAACAGTCGATATGGACGACCCCTTTTGCCGACCCCTGACCCGAAATGCAATGCCTGGAACCGATTGGCCATCTCTCAAAACCCTCATGTGCAAATTTTCATCACAATCCGACAAAAAATAACGTAAATATCGCGAAAACAATATTTGTCCTGTATGGACGACCCCCTTCAGAAGGGGTCATCCGAAAAATTTTTTCATCATTCCTGGTCCTAATGAACATACATGCCAAATTTCAGCTCTCTAGCTCTTAAGACGGCTGAGTCTATAGAGGACAAACAAACAAACAAACAAACAAACCCACAGAAATTGCTTTTTATATAGGGTTAGTTGCCCTACTTTGGACCCTTTAAGCGGTGGTTTTTAAATGATCACGCTTTTCTCATAAACAACCGGGAGATTTCTATTTTTAAAGAAATTTATTTATAGTTCATTATCTTATCTACAAGTTTCAATGAGAATTTCCAACATAGGTTTCACCTTTATTGAAAGATTTGCATAGATATTGATGATCATAATTTCCATCTTTGAACCTACTGTTTCTATTTTGGTACTGTACTGGTACCTTCAATTGGACCTATATCTAAAATTCTTATAAAATATGTGATTTTTCGAAAATAAATAAACATTTCTGTCATGAATATTTTAAACACTTTTACTCCCCGTCAGCTCTATCAGCAGAAAAATAGCTCAAATTTTTATATGTCTACTAACTTATAGTTTATTTGTGTAAAGCTAACAAAAAATGTAAGATATGTTCAATATTGGTTCTGAATTATGCCCCAATTAAAAATTCGCACTTTTGTTGATTTGTTTGGTATTCATATTCTCCATAGTGAAAGTAATAACCCTTTAAATATTGGCTTGTACACTAAAAAAACGTGATTTTTCCTTATTTCCTCTCATTTCTCAAAACGCACCCCACTAATTGAGCTGTCTAATTTACCACTGAATAGGAGGCACATTTTTAAAAACGTTGAAAATTTTATGAGAAAGACTTTTTATGGCAAAAAGCGGCATGGAAGGATTCAGGAAGAATAAGAGTTCATTGTGCACATAGCAGCATCTTTATCCTTTGCAAACAAAATAAATTATTTACAATTTTCGGCATTTTAGGACTAAAGTAGGCTCTAGGACCAAAGTAGGAGCACTCACCCTATATAGATTTATCACTGGGTGGTTATAAATAGCAGAAACATTCTTTACTCATATAGGAGCTTAGTCGTGATCAAATGTTACCCGAGATTGAATTTTTGATTTTCGGCACGAGCCCAGTTCCCATTCATTAGGTTATGTTGTTGCTGCTGCAGATATTCTGGCGTTATTATGCTACCAAACTTGCATATTATGTAAGAAGAGACATGAATGTAGAGCAAGCTGAATCGGCGCTTTTTTATACCTGGTGGCAACTACAAGCACTCTACTGGTACCTACAAAGTATATGTATTTGCCTTCCAACTTCTTCCCTGTTGTATCCCCTTTCTTTTTATCGACTCGAGCGAATGCAACAGTCTGTCACTTTTGGCCGATGGCGTCCAGCACGAAGAAATTATCTCAATTTAAGCATAAATCTACACCGCTTCAAAAAGCCGAGCCAGTTCTATAAAGGTATGTTTGCTATATTTTTTGCTCTTGAGCTCTTCGTGGTGTCATTTTGGGCATTTACAGCATTGGTCAAAATCCATGCATTGGTGTGTTGTCTCATGTTCAAGGAATCTGACCACCAATCATGAAGTGTAACGCTGATCTTGGAAAAAAATGAAAAAAATGCCCAATCGTTTCTTTGGTGGGCAAATCGATTTTATCTGGTGGAAATAGGGCGATTTATAATCATTTTAAGATCACATTTTTGCACCAACCAGCAAGTAAAACAAGCGAAATATGGTAATTAAGATCGCTCGGAACAGATGAACGAATGGGAGGTATGTTTTTTTTCTCGACTGTTTTGTAACGACTGACGGTTTTTGGACACCCAATCACGAGTTATGTTTAAAAAATGTTGAGCAACGTGATTGTGAATGCTAATGACAACATTGACAGGATAATATAAATTTATTTTACTGGACTTTTCAAAAACCTGCTACTTACAAATACACCTTTCCATTTTTTGAAGCAAAAAAGAAAAGATAACGAAATGAAAAGAAAACTTTCTGATGAACCTATTATGAGTGCTCTGTAATTTTTTTTTTGTTTTTGCCTTGAAGTTTTAAATTGTATGAGTGGCATGATATTCTACTGAATTATTATATTTAATCAATGTTAGTTTATTTAAAGGAGTTAATTATTCGGCAAAAAATAAATACAAAATGTATAACATAAAACAATAGTTGACATTTGGGCGTTTTCTTCATTCATTTCTTTCTTGATTTTGAAATAAAATAAATGAATGAAATAAATTGTTTGTTTATTTTTTTTATCACATTTTTCTCGCTCCACAAAAGGGAGGACTGAAATTTTTCACACAAGATACAAAATAATACACGCACAACTGTTAACAACTATGCAAAATAATCAAATCATTAGATATGGCATCTGCAAATGGTATTCCTTTTTTTAGAATCATCAAATAAAGCTTAACTAGAGTTAGTTTCCAATCAATTTTTCAGACTCCAATGAAAGTTCCAGCTAAACTGATAGATATGTTCAAATGGCTTCTTTGGTCCTTCCTCTATTTCGTTGTATTTTTCAATGTACCGAATAAGATGATCGTACAGCAGAGGTTTTGCGTCTTTGGCCAGCAGGAAATCAGCGTGGTTGAATAGCTCCATTTCGATGCGCCGACTTTCGACCAAATTGGGCAATAGACCAGCTAATCTTTCTACGTCCTGAACATTTGCCAAGTGATCGTTGGCTCCGTAATGCAGGACTACGGGCGTTGAAATCGCTTGTAGATTATAAGCTGGAGGTTCCGGTTGTCCGTAGATGTGTTTGTTTTTCAGCTTCCCATAGTCGTACTGGCGGAATTGAGCCGAAAGCACTTCCTGGCCGTAGTGAATAATCTGCTTGGTCGATGATCCGGCCGGAATATGTCCGAGGAGAATGGGAACCATAACCTGTAAGACAGAAAATTGATTAGGTAAGTGGAGTGATCAATTTGAACACAAGTTTAATCCTAGCTTCGTGAAGAATAATCTCGAAAAAACCCTGATACACTTAAAATAACAAAAAATCAACATTAAGGAGAAAAATAACGATTTATTTAGGAACTAAACTAAGTTTTGTTATTAAAACTTGTTTCTCAAAGGATCTATCCTATGATCATAAAATTCATAAAATTCAAATTTTCAAAAGAATTTCAATTTCTTCGTAAATTCTTCAAATATAAGAGAATTTGAAATTATTACATAAATTGATTTAGTGCTGAGCCATCACTTTATATTCAATCCAATATCAAAACTTTAACACCAGATATATGATTTTCAAAGAACATTTTAAAAACGCCTGTAAGTAGGCAACAAATGAGAGCAATTGATGCACCATTTATGCAATCTACCATGTTCAATCGGGGTTCTCAATGTAAGAGCTTCTTAGGATGACATCTGAAAATGATATGTTACCTTAAATTTAACTTGGGTACCGTAATCCGGGGTAATATTGATCACTTTTTTCAATGTTTTTCGATAATTTTTTCTGTGAAGGGGAAAGTGGCATGTTTCATATTTTTAAAATCAGTAGGGGAGAGTGGGGATACTTGATCCCCTTTTCTTATTTTTACCATATCTTTTTAGAAAAATTTAGCAACTCGGCGTCTTTGACACTTTCTGACAGCTTGTAATTTCAAGTTTCTATGCTCCAAAAATTAGAACGATACTTGAACCCGTTGATGAGCTAGAAGCATTTTTGTGGGAGTAAAAAAATTGCGATTTTTCTGAAGTAAGGGGAGACGTGATCCCCTATTGAAGGAGACTTGATCTTTTATTCAGGAAGCCCTAATCCTTGTATAAAAATCAAACAAACCCCCAAGATAGAATATTAATTGACTATTTTGGTCATGTTTGTTCTCATTTCAAAATTTATAGCAGACATAAGTAGAAAATTCTATTACTTTGTCTCAACGCTAATAACATTGCATACTTAAAGGCGCTATTTTTTTTATAATTAAGAGAAAATTAATTATTTTTGCTCTTTTCTTCAGACAATTGTTAGATAAATATTAGTTTTTGGATAAATATTAGTAATTTCGTAATCAGCAATCATAATGATCAATTCAGAAGAAGAATATGCCGTTTGGAAGGGGGATCATTTGTACCCAACTCTAGGGGATCAATTGTAACCATAATCAACATTTTAGAAAACTTTTTCTGAAAAAAGTTAAGAGTTTTCCATTACTTTGAAAATATGGCATTATGAAGTTCATTTTACGCTCGAACGATTGATACATTGGAACAAATATTTTTTTCATAATTTTCCCATGTAAAGAAACATTTTAAAGTGATGAAAAAAGATCTTCAAGTTACATTTTGTGAAATTTTTCAAATAAAGTTCAATTACTCAAACAATTAATTTGTGAAAATTTTTTAAACTACAAGCATTGTTATTTTGCTCATTTTTGCACATTTTTCTAGAACATTTGATCTTTGTAAGACATTCCAGTTTCGAGATATAGCTAAGGAATCAAGTATCCTCATTCTCCCCTACTGGACTCCAATGAACGTAAAACATGGTTGCAGAAATTTATTAGACCACTTTCAATTTCATTAAAAAATCGATTTCGTCTCTGATTTGAATTTGATGCTTTGGGGTTACATTGATCAGTCTCTGTTTTGACGGTTTTAACGAGTTTTCTCGATCATAAAGGATACAAAACACCTTTATAATATTTACAAATGCTAGTTTATCAGTTTTATCTTGCTTCATAACGTTTTCTTTTAAAAACATTTATAATTGAAAAATGTACTTTTATGTTACATACATTTAGGGGCAAAAATTAAAACAATTGCTGAATAGTTTGAGCTCGAAAATACAAATGAAATTTAACCTTAACACATTCCTCTAGGCCCTAACACTATATCCATTTTCATTTTTTTTTTCAAAGTTAACCATTTAATAGGCTTCCTATCCATTTGTCCAATACGGGCTTACTCTTGGAAAATGACCTTACTTTTTAAATATCAAAAATTTATCACTTAAAGATTATAAAAATAGCACTATAACTATAAATATACAAAAAAAAAGTAGTTCTTTCACTTTCAACAACCCGTTTGCTTCTAAATGCTTTATGGTTTCATCAGAAGAGCTGTTTGTTTGCAAGCCTTGAAAAAAAAATACTAATTTTAACATTTTAAAATTAAATTTTTACTAACAGAAAAAAAAATTCCAAATTCAAACCAAATTTTTTTCTATTTGATACTCAATTCAAAGACTTTCAAACGTAGAAAACAGTTTTCAAAAATTCAAACAAAAGACTGAGTTTTCGATGATAATGTGCAAAAATAATTGTTGTTCAAAGTTACCCCGGTGATTAAAATTACCCCGAGCTTACGGTAACCGATCTTTTGATTGCGTTCTTCAAAATGTTTACAGTTCATAAAAACATCTGCCATCAGTGGATTGAGTTTAGTAAAAGTTTAAACATAAGTTTAAAATCAATGAAAATATAAAAAGTGTATTTGAATTAATTTTAGCTGAATTTCTGTTTAAAAGATAATTATATCAAGAGGTTAATATTCATATAGAATAATATGGTTTAAAAATTTTTCATTTCACTGCCAAATGGAATTTTTCAAACTACAGTAGAATCTCGCTTATCGGAGCTCCGGTTATCCGAGCTACCATTTATTTTAAAAAAATCATGTAAAATGTGTTTTATCACCGGGATGTATTGTTTTGCTTCAAGTGACGTTTTTTGAAAGTTTAAAATCTAATCATACCGAAAAAATTAAATAACACAACCAAATCCATGTATCTACAGAGTTTTGCGCCTCGATGATATGCAATCTGTGCGAAAGTATAGGGTTGGCCAATCTATTTAGTGTATTATCCGAGGTTTCATTTATCCGAGGAGGTCCTGCCCCCAACTACCTCGGAAAAGCAGGGTTCAACTGAATAAAATATTCCAGAGATTTAGAGTCGACATTTTATTGCCCTAATATTCCATAAGCTTGACTTCTTAACATGAAGATATGAAGTTGTGAATTTTAAACAACTGCAATCCCCAGTAACATCTCAACTTGATAAAATGAAGTGGTAAACATTGGTTGGATTCGGTTGAAAATTAGACTTAGATTTAACCATAAGGTATAAAAGCATTTTTTCAGACTGTCCTACACAATTACCGAAACTGAAATATAAATAAATTTAGAGGTAAAATTTTATAAATAAATGTTACAATGAATTCAACTAAGCAAAAAAAATAATTTGAGATATCAGCAGCTCCGTAGACTGTATAACTATTTCTGTACTTAATTTTTTCAAACCTCATCGTTTGTAGAGTTTTTAGTCATATCGAGTATATAGACTAGGATTTACTCCAGAATGAATTTGGAAAGAAGTACTAGTTTTACAGTGGAAAATGAATAAAAAAATCTGCTATCATTTTTGCTTTATTAAAAACAAAAATTCTAGAAAAAGTTTAAGCCACAGACAAACTATTACTCTAGAATAGGGATACCTTACATACTCTATTAAGAGTACATGTACTCATTTTTATCGAGAAATGGGCGTACTCTTTTTTTTGTAAATTTTTACCAAATGTAGGGGAGAATGAGGATACTTGATCCCTGGGGATACTTGATTCCTTAGCTATATCTCCAAATTGGAATGTCGTTCAAAGATCAAATGTTCTAGAAAAATGTGCCAAATGGAACAAAACAGCAATGGTTGAAGCTCAAAAAATTTTAACAAAATAAGTTTTTGGGTTATTGAACTTTGTTTGAATAATTTCACAAAATGTGACTTGAAGATATTTTTTTTCATTTAACATGGAAATATTATAACAAAAATATTTATTCCAATACATCAATCTTTCGAGTGTAAAATGAACTTCAAAATACAATATTTTGAAAGCGATGGAAAACTCCCAACTTTTTTCAGAAAAAGTTTTCTAAAATGTTGATTTTGGGTACAATTGTTCCCTAATATATGGGTACAAATGATCCCGGTATATTCTTCTTCTCAATGGATCGTGGTCATTGCTGATTACGAGATTACTATTATTTATCCAATAGCTAATATTCATCCATCAATTATCTGAAGAAAAAGGCTAAAATAACTGATATTCTCTTGTTTATAAAAAAAATTGCGTCCGTAAGTATGCAATGTCATAAGGGTTGAGAATAAGCTATAGAATTTTTTTTCTGACAATGATAGATTGTGAAATGAGAACAAACATGGCCAAAATAGTCAATTAACATTCTATCTTGGGGTTTTGTTTGATATTTTTCCATGGATTAGGGCTTCCTGAATAAAGGATCAAGTCTCCCCTTACTTCAAAAATATCGCAATTTTATTACTCCCACGAAAATGCTTCTAGTTCATCTACGGGTTCAAGTATCGTTCTAATTTTTGGAGTATAGAAACTTGAAATTACAAGCTGTCAGAAAATGTCAAAGACGGCGAGTTGCTAAATTTTTCCAAAAAGATATGTTGAAAATAAGAAAAGGGGATCAAGTATCCCCACTCTCCCCTTCACATTACAGGTAAAACGCCTTCAAGTAGGCAACGATTTAAATTTGTGTGGCTGAAATCGCGGCAAATATTATTTATTCGAATCAAATATTGGTGAACCTTTGAAACTTGATAAAGGACGAAATTTAGTATAATTATACATTCTTATTGTAATTTGGAAGTCAGCAAATATAAAGAATTATATTTCGCTCTGATATTCGATTTTTCTCAAAAGTGAACAGAATTCTTAATTTTAGCCTGAAAAACTGGCCTCAATAGTTGCACAACGATTTTCAATTCATTTTTCTACTGTATATTATTGTTTTAGTTGATTAGTGTTTTACTAGTGTTCTATAATTGGTACCTGTTCAATAACTAGTGCTTTTACCCTACTAAAGAAACTAAGCGAAATTATAATTTTAATTTGAGGAACTTTTCGTCACATTTCATCTCCTTGTTCCTCGCGGTTCATCTTCAACTTGAGATTTAAAAAATCTTCACATAACTCCACTGTAGTTTTATGTTGGATAGTTTCCGATTTCTGGAGTATAACATATTGCAAATTTGACTACCTTGTTGCCAATTTTTGGAGAATAATTTCGAACAGTAGAAACCCTTTTTTCTTCAAATTTCAGTTTCGCGCATTTTTTGGATCACGAACTAGATCGAATTCTTGTTGGATCTTTAATTCAGTTTTCTCGAAAATCCATCAAAAACATTCGTGAAATATTTATTGTCAATATAAATTTCTGTGTAGTCTACGTTATTTATAAGTTATCAGGAGCTATAAGTAATAATTCCCAAAACACGATTAAACAGGCTTTCTATTTGCTGGTCAAAGTTCATGAAAAGTTTGACAACCAATGGAAACTTTATAAATATTTTTGAAACTTTCATAGGAAAACATTAAGGATGCGAAATATGGAAAAAATTAATAATGAAATAAAGAGTTTGGTGTAAAAAATATCCATTCTAGAAAAAATGATAATTTTTGAATAACAAATTACTAAATAATTTTATTTTAAAATTTGATAATTATTCGAGGATTTGTTATAAAATTGAAATTTAACTTGAAATTTCTATAATTACTAGTAAAAAATGAAAATTTGATAAAGTTTTCAGCATCAGATCTGGAATTTACGTCAATCTAATGTGCTTGAATTTTATTTCTAGGATATGCGAAATGCTTCAAGGGGCACTGCAATGATATGAGACATTTTGCTACAAACTTTTATAAAATTTCAATACTTTGAACCACTTACTGAGCTATTTAAAATTTTCAAATTTTTCACGGTAAAACTGAAAAAAATATTGTCAAGTGTTTATGAAAATGATTATTTATTTTAAGTTAAATTATGATTATTGAACAATTTTAATGAGTTTCAGAGCCAAAAATGTTCAAAATCTAAATAAGACCACTGTGGGGAGTTCGTTTAGCCTATACTGTCTAACCTAGCGTGTTCCCACCGCCTTCAACTAGGTTAGGGAAACTTTGAAAATCCACGGACGTGCAAATGAAAACCTAACCCAAAAAAATTGTGTACTCTGGAGGGGAATGGGGATACTTTATCCCCTTTTCTAATTTTCATCATATCTTTTTGGGAAAATTTATCAACTCACCGTCTTTTGCATTTTCTGACAGCGTGTAATTTCAAGTTTATATGCTCCGAAAGTTAGAACGATGCATGAACCCGTAGATGAATTAGAAGCATTTGTGATATTTTTTAAGATAAAGGAGACTTGATCCTTAATTCAGAGTGCCCTGACCCTAGGCAAAAACCTGGTCAAAACCAAAAATAAAAGGTCTGTCGACTATTGTTTGCAATATAATATCTTATTTCAAAGTATGTAAGTATCCGACAAAGAGAATTCTAAAAGTTTGTCTACTACCCTAGCATCATTGCATACTTCAAGGCGCACTTTTCTAGTTTTTAGATATATACAGTATTTGTAGCCATTTTCAACAGATGATTACTGAATAAACATCAGTAACTGGACAGAAATAAGTAATTTCATAATAACCCATGATCACGATCCCTTCAGATGATAAATATATCTCTTAGGACTCTAGGGATCAAATATACTCATAAAATACATTTTGGAAAACTTCTTAAAAAAATTGAGAATTTACAATTGTTCTGAAAATATGGCATTATGAAGTTCATATTATACTCTAACGATTGACATATTAGAATAAATATGTTTTCGTAATTAATGATATCACATCCAAACTTTATATTGCTTCAATTATCCTATACCAACACTGTGGATGTAAAAATATTGTTCGGACAATCATCAAATGTTTTTAAAAAAATGTTTTTTATTATTCAGTAACCAATCTGGGCTAAAATGCATCGAAATTGGAATCAAAGATTTACCTTTTAAATCTCGTTTCCATTTGCTGGAATATAATTGTCACGCGTTTGTTACTTTCAAAATTTGATTCATCCAAACATATTTTCTATGATCTCAAATTATAAATTTTTAGTTATATATTTTACCCCTTTTTGTATGCAGCACCCTTATGCTTTTTTAATAAAAAACATTTTAAAACATGTAAAATTTTATTCGAATAAAACCTAAAATTACTGCATGTAGGATCAGGCTCGTTGTTTCGGAATTCAAATTTTAAAATTCTTGAACGGGTTAATTTCCGGGAGCAACCGATAATATATTATCCACTTCGTAAAACTTTCCGTTACAAATTTCGTAGACAAAGTTGGCGAAATAATGACTGGCTTTTTTGGCGGATGAGTTATATGAAGCTATAAATACACACTTCGTTGAGAATATTCACTGCAATTGCAGCACAAACATATCAAAAACTATGAATTTTCAAAACTTTATCATTTGATTTCTCATTTAAACAAAGTTTGTTGCAAATAACCCCTTTTTCTTAGCAGGGGGAAAATCGCATATTTGTGTAAATTTGAAAATATCTGGTAAAAAACCAATATTTTTTCTAACTACACAGATAAAAAAATGTAACCTTACAGTACAAGTGATTTTACATTTTTACATCACCGCTTGAAAATTTTTGAAAAAGAGTATAGCTGTACAGCCATTTCTATGAAAATTACATGTCGAAGCATGCTTATTCCAGCGCCAGTGTCCGTTTGTCAGTTTTGTTTTGTTTTCATTCCTGTTCGTTTCCCGTCCCGTGCTGCGTCGGCAAAAGTTGTTATTTTTTTTTCATCAATCAGCCCGAAATTGCTGATTTAAGGTAAATCAATATTGAAAATA
The DNA here is from genome assembly GCF_029784155.1 of Uranotaenia lowii. Lineage (NCBI taxonomy): Eukaryota > Metazoa > Arthropoda > Insecta > Diptera > Culicidae > Uranotaenia > Uranotaenia lowii. The sequence goes on along the minus strand of NC_073692.1, from coordinate 234,809,417 downwards.
ACTGTGATTGACTCATTAATTTCACATTAATTGCTGTTATTTACAGGAATGCTGAATGCCAAAAACATCATAGCCCCAACTGTGCGACATCCAATTTTCTGCTGTCTTATTGCACCAGCCGTCGTTTCCGTTGACGGGGGAATCGGCTACGAAAATCAGTGCAAGTGTTGTTAATCAAGAAGCAAGTTAGATCAATGTGAAATAAAACTATTTTTATTGCATAAAACCAGTGACTTTTTTATTTTGCGAAACCACTCCCTGTCCAATAGGATTCGTGAGACGTGCAAAATAATGTAAATATACAGTAAACAACAGCATTGAATGCTACCGGGAGTTTACATGAGATGTGCAGTATTATCACTTGTAAATAGCCGATTCCTTTCTACCCATGTAGTTGCATGTAAATCTACGTGGATTTTTCTAAGTGTGTAGATACATTCCATGACTTTTTCAAACAAATTTTTAAAATGTCTCGCTTTTTTCGGCTGTGTCCCGCTTTTTTTTTCTCAAAATGTCCCGCATTTTTTGAAAACCATCTGGCAAGCCTAGTTTATGGTGTTTTCCTCTCAAAGCAGTACAGAGTTGAAAAGTGAATATTTGAACCATTGAGGAATCAGAATAATTGTTGTGTTTGTGTACTATCGACCATACTTCTTTAGCATTTGACATTTCTCGCGTGAGTTTTCATTACGTCGTATGAAACAAAACGTAAACAAACAGTTTCATTACGAAAAAATTTAAAAACCGACATAAACTAGTCGCAACTTCTTTCCATTTAAGTAGCATCTTTGTAGCCTGGATAACATATTCTATATGTGAAATACAAATTTTAAAGTTGTTTTGATAACTTTTGCAGCAGTTTTCTGTGAATTCTTAAGATGTTTCATACGACGTAATGAGAGCTCCTTGACAGTCAAATGTCAGGTTCTTTTATGACCCAAAAAAATGGTGGGCCCCATGCCAAAGGATAGGGTTGCCATCCCCCTGGAAAACATCAAAACAAACGATATGATGAACGATCTATTAAGCGTTCACAGATTCATAAGCGCAGGAAGCGAAAACCTGTAAGATTGGTCAAAAGTTGAGTGAAATTTTAGCTGCATCCCACTTGCACTAATGTAAAACCATCACCCAAATTCGACAGCGCTTACCAATATAAATAAATAAAAAGGTGTAGTATTGCGTTTAACCTCGAACTAACAGCTTTGCACGAAAATTTCACTACTAATAGTTATGAGATTTCGAACGATTTGTTTGGATGTTATTTTTATAAGTTATTTTACGGAAAATTCAGAGTTCTGAGAAGTGTAAACTGAAGATAGGTGCTTTCTACTCACAAATTCGCTCTAGATTCAGTTAACTTGCTATACTAAAACTTTCGGCATTTCTCCCAATTGATTTTGTATGCGTTTTTGTGAGTCGGTACATACTTTATTAAAATTTTTAAAATCATATATCCAACTAATTTATTATTTTCGAATCGTACTGCAATGTCCAGGTTTCATGCTCCTGGTTGCTCTAGTGTTATTAAGAGCACCAAAAACATCTGATAGATTGTTGGGACATGTTTCTGCGAAGGGAAGAATAGACGTCGTTTGAATCGAGATGGTAAGTTTACATAATTAAAAAAATAGGGCCATGGAAAAAAACTGCCGATAATCATTTTAGCTGTGCTTTCAACACGACACCCAAGACCAAGGTTGCCAACATTTTTTTTAGAATCAGGAAACTGGTGAAATAAAAATCAGGCTACGTTAAAGTAACGGAAAAATCACTCACATTTGCAAAAATCAGGCAAAATCAGGTATATTTTCAAAAATTAGGGAAATTCAATGACTTATCAGGTTATCAGCCTGAACCTCGAAAAATCAGACAAATCCTGAAAAATCAGGCACATTAGCATCTCTACCCAAGACACACTTGCGAAGATCAATGCGAAACATGTGGAGGAAGTTGGGCTACTGCAGCGAAAAAATGACGAAAAAATTTCAACCATTCAAGACCTGAAACGGGAGCGGAAAAAATGAATCTTAAGAACAAAGATAACCTTCAATTTGGAAACACAGATTGAAGCTATCCGGAAAACTCAACCTGATACATTCAACAAGTTCATTGCAGTTAAGTTCTGGATAAGGCTTTTACACTGTTGTTTCCAAAATTCATCAAAAATCAAATCGATTTGATGCTTGGTTGAAAATCACGAGTTGTGTGAACCAATGAAGAATTGACACAAGGATTCACTCTTAGATACTTCAGTGCTCCAGGATATGACTTAACCGTCAAAAAGGTACATTTTCCCCTGCCAAAACTCAGCTGCTTGAGGTCCTATGTAACGTGAATTGAGTCATGAAACAGTCATAACTGACAGAGAAAAATCTTTTTACAATATTTTTTTTCCAGACTGTAAATGGATTTCAAATTGGTGCTTTCTGCAAGGCTGCCATGAAAAAGAGTGTGATCTACCGGGAAATGGCTGAAATAACAACACACGCAGTTACTAAAAGCAAATTTGCTGTTCAAGCTTCGTTAAATTTTGGGCTGCATACCAGTTTTACTATTGTGAAACGCAACTTCACATTTGGATCAAATGTCCGTGTTGCTTCGCTTCAACGGGGGAAAGAAAAAGAAGACGAAGCTTTCAACTTAGTAAAAGCCGAATACAAGAACATATCCTTTAGGAAATGTGGACTATTCATCGAAAAATCAAGAAGGTATTTAACAGCGTCGCCTGACTGAATAAACCCTTGTTGCTCAATGATTCTAGAAATCAAAGCTCCGTTCAGCATAAGGAACAATGATCCCCAAAGTGCAAGCTAAATATTTAGATGAAAATGGAACTTTACAGAGAAATCACTCATACTACACTCAAGTGCAGTACCAGATGCACGTCAGTGGTGCACACTTCTGTTTGCGCATCATTTATACGCTATGGGGCGTTAGCAAACAAACAATCTGTTGTGGTATGAGCCTACTTGGTTGAATGATTCAACTGAATCAAAGCAATCGAAAGATTCCTTTTAATTCAACCACGGTAAATGAAAAGTTCATATACCGGTATTTCGATAGCAACTTACTACCTTCTTCAGTGAACGTTTTCGATTGATATCGAAAACGTTCACTGAAGAAGGTAGTAAGTTGCTATCGAAATACTGGTATATGAACTTTTCATTTACCGTGGTTGAATTAAAAGGAATCTTTCGATTGCTTTGATTCAAACAAACAATGCTTTATGGTCAATACTTTATTCTTTGTCTATCTTGACTCCATAATCCTTTACAGAGGTCTTTTTAGTAATAATCAAGCTGTTTTCAAAGGATCTGACATTCGCCAGCTTTACATACTTCATTCTCTCAATTAAGTATTAATGTATCCATTTAAGGTAAGTACTTGAAAACATTCCCTTAGAAAGTATAAATAACCATCTATTTTTGGATATACCGACTTATTCCAGTACTAGCACTTATCGAACACATATTAAAGGACATAAAACTAGTTTATTAAGCGATGCATAACAATGATGGTGAGCTACAACGATAGACAACATTCATGCTTCCGCTGTTCACTTCGATCTTAGCGTACACAAAAACTATTTTTTTTTTACAAATTCGATACATTTCTTCAAATTCTCAAAACTATTTTTTGACGGATCACTAGTCACTAATACATAAGCAAGCAACGCGGTTTTATTCCTAAAGAATCCAAATATCCTGAGCGCTTCCATCGCTTTTTGCTTAAAATGAAAATACTATGATTGTTTGGATATTTTTCAGCGAAAATTACTTTTATATATAGATATAAATTTATAATTTTTATATCTAATATAATAGCCTCTGCAAAAATATTTCATGACACTATTTAAAGCTTTAGCAAGCCAAGTCTGCCATTTTCAATGAATTTCGTTTTTCATTTTAAAATGGTTATAACGTTTTTCATGAAATATTAATTTTTCATTGAAAATTGGATTTCGCGCAATGTTTTGCAGTCGCAGTTATCCGTACGAAGGTTGATTGAAAAGAAGTTAGCGTGTAGAACTCCTACAGAATTTACACTGATTTGACAGGTCGCACGAATGTACAAGTTAGCACAAATGTCGTAGTCATGAGCAGGGGTGCCAGGTGGTTTCATCAAAAATCAGGACAACGCGAAGTTAAAAATCAGGATTTTTCAGGACAATTCTTGATTCATGAAAATAATAAAGATTTCTGCTTAGATTGCATGAATAAAGGCGCAATACAGGTGCTGTAAACGCCTTGATTTATGCAACAACAGTACCCAGCTTGTTTGCTGGCATGTAGTTCATATCGAAACACTTTATTTAAATATCATCTGAACCGAAGATTACTATCTGTTAAATGGGTTTAGCTATTTTATAACCTATTTATTCGATTTTCTCATAGTATAACTACAAATTCGACCATATTTAAGAAGTGTTTATGAAAATCAGGATAAATCAGGACATTTTAGGGACAAATTTTCAAAAATCAGGACAACTCGACAGTTTTTGAAAAATCAGGACGGTCTCTTGAAAATCAGGACAAATCCTGATAAATCAGGACACCTGGCACCTCTGGTCATGAGTGCGCAGTACAATTTAGTGCGCTGCGATTAATACATAGCCTCTTCTCATGTTTGCATAAATAAAGCTTAAGAATGGGCAAAATCGATAATTAAAGATAATCTACATTTCAAGTTTATTTGAATTTCATGGACGATTTTGTATGCCTTTTTTTTCTATACAAAGAGCTTAGTTGGCCTTGCTCGCATTTTTTTCTGCGGTCGTGTTTACATCAAGATTTGACGATTTTTTCCCCTTTACCTTCAACGACCAAGTTCTATTCAGTTTTTTTGCTTGTCTCGGAGCATTCTTTGAAATAAGGGAAACTCCCCCTCTATCAAGTGGAGTGAATTAAATTCAAATCGTAAAAGTTTGTGAATAAAGTCTGCTTCATTTAATATTGGAACAAATTCTTTTGCTCATTGTGGCGCTCCTAGTGGACGGATTTGGAAACTTTTTTCACCCACGTGTCGGGAAATTCATTACCTTTCACCATGTATTTATGTCATAACACCAAACGATAGCATTTTGTAAACAACCGCCATGGAAGCCGAACGGAGAGATCAAATTGTGCACAGTTTTCTTGAAAATCCATTGTTGTCGGCATCGAAGCTAGCTAAACAGCTTAAAATGCCCAGAAATACCGTATGGCGTGTTATCAAGCAGTACAAGGAAACATTGACGACGGCTCGGAAGCCGCATTCGAAGCGTCGGAGTGGAACTGTCGACCGGAAACTGCGTGGGAAAGTCATCAAGGCCGTCAAGAGGAATCCCAATCTTTCAGACCGCGATTTGGCCAATAAGTTCCAGGCCGCTCACAGTACGGTGCGACGAATTCGTCTCCAGGAAGGAATAAGGTCATTCCGAGCCAGCAAACAGCCAAATCGGACGCTGAAGCAGAACAATGTGGCCAGAATCCGTGCTCGAAAGCTGTACGACCAAGTGCTGACCAAGTTCGACGGATGTATTCTGATGGACGATGAGACCTACGTGAAGGCGGACTTTGGGCAAATCCCAGGTCAAAAATTTTATTTGGCGACGGCTCGGGGGGATGTACCTGCAAAATTTAAGTTCGTGTTTGCGGATAAATTCGCCCGCAAGTACATGATTTGGCAGGGGATATGCAGTTGTGGACAGAAAACCAAAGTCTTTCTCACTGACAAGACAATGACATCAGAAGTCTACAAAAAAGAGTGCCTACAAAAACGGATTCTGCCGTTTATTCGTGCCCACGACCGTCCAGTAATGTTTTGGCCGGACCTCGCAAGCTGCCATTACAGCAAAACGGTTATGGAATGGTACGCAACGAACGGGGTCAGCGTAATACCGAAGGACCTCAACCCCCCAAACTGCCCCCAGTTCCGGCCGATAGAGAAATACTGGGCAATCACGAAGCGGAGGCTTAAGGCAAAGGGAAAACTTGTTAGGAACATGACTCAAATGAAGAACTGGTGGAATCAAATCGCCAAAACGGTGGACGAAAAGGGTGTGCGCCGCCTAATGTGCCGTATTACGGGAAAAGTACGAGAATTTCTTCGAAACAGCAATGAATATTATTTTAAATATTTTTTTATGAAAAAGTAAAGAAAATGCTACATTTGTATGAAAAACAAATTATGAATTCGTTAATAAATGACTGAACTACACGCAATTGTTTGTGTTTCAATATTAAATGAAGCAGACTTTATGTTGGAGGTGGTCTAATTTAAGAGGTTTACGGACCAGTCCAGGATTGTTGCGCTCCCAGGGGACTGTTGGGATTCAGGTTAACTCTAAATTGATTAGGAATTTCAAGATAAGTACCGTCAACTGGGGCAACATGCAACAATTTTCAACTTCAATGGCTTCTAAAATCTTAACGCCTACAGATAATCATTCCTCTTATACATCAAATGTTTTAAGGTTAATGGGACACCAAATTGACGTAGTCAGAAAAATTAATGGTTCTACCAGTTATTTTTAAATTTTCAAAAACATGCGATTTTCACCCTACTAAGAAAAAGGGGTAAGTTGCAACAAACTCGGTAATTAATGAAAAATCAATGAAAACGTTTGAAAATTTATAGTTTTTGATACATTTGTGATGTCATAACGCATAAAGCACCAATTGCAGTAATTTTTTGTTTTGTTCGAATTCAATTTTACATTTTTCTATCAAAAATGTCTTTAGGGAAAAAGTGTAATTTTGCTGCATACATTTAGGTGTAAAGAATACTGCAAATATTATATTGGCCTAAATCATGAAAATAAATCTTAGGATGGATGAAATTTTAATGTTAACAAACGCATAATGCAAAACAATCATATCCCCGTATATGGAAACGAGATTTATGAGGTTTGTTCTGATTTTCATTTTGTTGCCATTTGTCCCAGACTGATAAGTGAATTATAAAAATATTTATTTAAAAAAAATTGATGATTGTCCGAAAAATATTTTTACACCAACAGTGTTGGTATACGATAATGAAAGCAATTTAAAGTTTATAGGTGATATCATTAAGCCAATCCGTCATACTGAGTAAAGTTTTTTAAGGCATCGGAAAATGTAAAAATTTGAACATTTATTGCTCGATTTTTCAAATTTTTTATGAGAATCAGAAACTTTAAAAAACGCTTTCAAGATGTTCAAAACTTTGTCATCATCAGTTTGTTATCATTCAATGATAACTTTATTACAGTATATTCAAATAAAAATTGAATGACTGTTGTGGTATACAAATGTTGCATCTAACCCTGCTTTTGCATGATGCCCCGTTTGACGGTACCTGTTTTTCATTTGCTGCTGGACCTGCTGAGGGTCCTTTTCAAGATTTAAACTTACTGACAATCTGTGCATTAACAATCGATTGAAGAGCAGATTTTAAAAATTGAATGGATCGAAAAAAAATCTGTTCATGCTTGGACGTTGGTATGAATATTTTCTAAAAAAAAATCATGTAAACTTCACACAAAACCTTAAAATGATGATTTTTGCGCCGAGAAGGCTAACAGTTATCAAACATTGCTTCTTTTTTTTCATTTCAATTTTAATTTTAATTGAGATACACCGGGGCAAGTGCTAACGGATTTTACCATATGTAGTTAACTTTTATAAATTTAAGAAAATATGTTAATCTTAGAAACAAATCAATTGCCGCTTGTTGCATAAATGAATCAGTTCTCATCAAACTCTTGTTTAAAGTAAAATATGGAAAAATGATGACAAAAGATTTTTCTAAGGTCATATATGTTAACATTACATCTTTAGTTAAGTACATGTCCAAAACATGTTTTCGATTTATTTCTGTTGAAAACACCTTGTTATTTTTCCTGTTATCGATATGAATCAAATCTCACCTTCTAGACGTATTGAATTATACAATTGTATGTAAACCTTCCCACTTTCTTTTTTTCAAACGTCAGTGATTTTATATTTTTATGTGTTAATATAAACCGATTCGCATGCCTACAGAATATTCTAAAAATAATTCCGATTCAAATTGGGATTGGGTCATTTCGGAGGAGCAGTAGTGCTACAAACACCGTTACAAGAGATTTTCATATAATAGATAAGAACTGAGCTATGCGCCTGAATGATATGCAACACCAGAGCAAAAGGAAAGGTTTTGTCAATGTATTTCTTTTAATCCGAGTTTTCACTTAACCAGCCAAGTCAAGGTCGTTCAGATGCTTCATTGTTGAAGGATTCCACGGCAATCCTCGGTTCGGTGCACAGTCGATCGATCCAGTCAGAATCTCATCCATTACGATTAGAAAAAGTAGCGGTGATAAAATACATCCTTGTCTCACTCCAGCAGTTACCGGGATTGGTTCGGACAAGACACCGTCGTGCAAGACCTTGCACGAAAATGCCTCATACTGTGCTTCGATGAGATGGACTAGTTTCTCTGGGACCCCTCGTCGCCTTAGAGCCGCCCAGATGTTTTCATGGTTAAGTCGGTCGAATGCTTTTTCGAAATCAACGAACACCAGCAGAAGAGAGTCCTGGAATTCGTTGATTTGTTCCAGTATGATTCGTAGCGTTGTGATGTGGTCCACACATGATCGTCCGGATAGGAATCCAGCTTGTTGCCGTCGGAGTGTAGCGTCGATTTTCTCCTGGATCCTGTTCAGGATCACTTTGCCGAGTACTTTGAGGGTTGTGCAGATCAACGTTATGCCTCGCCAGTTACCGCACTCTGTCAGGTCTCCTTTCTTCGGGACCTTTACGAGGATACCCTGCATCCAGTCGGCCGGGAATGTTGCAGTATCCCAGATGTCAGCGAAAAGACGATGCAACATTTGTGCTGACAGGGCAGGGTGGGCTTTCAGCATTTCAGCAGGGATGCAATCGATCCCAGGTGCTTTGTTGGATTTCATGTTTTTGATTGCCGCTTCTATTTCAGCCAACGAGGGCGCTTCCGAGTTGACGCCATTTATGCGACTTACTGTTGGCGCTTCAAGCTGCGGGTTCTGTTGGCCATCGTTTGAGCTGTTCTGACTTGGCTGACGATATTGTTTTGCTCGCCCAAACGCAACCGGATATGCAGAGCAAACTCGACGACCTCACCGAAAGTTCCAAGGCAGCAGGTCTCAAAGTCAATGTCGGAAAAACCAAGTCGATGGAGATCAACACAGGAAATCCCTCCAGTTTCATGGTAGCTGGGCAACAAGTTGAGAAAGTGGAGTGCTTCCAGTATCTTGGTAGCCAGATAACGCCTGATGGTGGTACCAGAAAAGACATCGAAACCCGGATCAGAAAGGCCCGATTTGCGTTTGCGAGTCTCCGAAACATCTGGCGGTTACGCCAGATCTCTCTACGAACAAAAATCCGAATCTTCAACTCAAACGTCAAATCCGTATTGCTGTACGGGTGCGAAACTTGGTGCACATATGCGGTAACGACGCGAAAACTGCAAGTATTTGTAAACCGCTGCCTGCGGAATATCATCCGCGCTTGGTGGCCTGGCAACTGGATCTCGAATGAGGAACTACATCGCCGGTGTCATCAAAGGGCGCTAGAAATCGAGATTCGGGAACGTAAGTGGAGATGGATTGGGCACACGCTGCGAAAAGATGAAAACGAGATTTGCAGAGAGGCGCTAGATTGGAATCCAGAAGGTCATCGAAGAAGAGGCAGGCCCAGAAACTCGTGGCGGCGAAGCCTAGCCGCTGAAATCCGAACTGTCGACGAGAATCTTGACTGGGACCAGGTGAAGACGCTGGCCCCGGATCGTCAACAGTGGAGGTCTTTTACCACGGCCCTATGCACCGGAGGATCGACGCGGGATCATTAAGTAAGTAAGTTTCACTTAACCGATTTGGTCACTCCCCCGACTACCTCGGGTAAGAGGGGTTCTACTGTAAACTCTTTTGCATACCACCCGGGCGCAAAGCTCGATGAATGTATTGATCATGTGTCAACCTGATGGCTGGGAAAATGCGGGAGCTCAGAAAACTGGAGTTCAGATAGGGGGGGGGGGGGGGGTTCTACTGTTTAACGTTTCTCCTGACTTTTTCGCTAAATGATCTCAATGTACTCTTTTTGGTGTCGCGGGATATGGTAACCCTACTCAAGGCCCACAGGAGTTTCAATAGGAAACTGATGCGGTTTAGGATATTAGAGGCTTAGGTTTCAAGTGGTTTTATCGCCTACTAAGGTGATTTTCCATACCATATTACCTTTTCCCCAAACATTCAGCGTGGAAGTATGGCGTACAGTCGGCCTCCGCTTAACATATCTCCCCATATGCTGCACTTCCCTTCCTCCTATCGACTACATGGACTTGGCCGGCGTCGTTATTGGTTCATTTAAATGAAGGAGATCTTCACGGTTGTACAGTGAGATTTTGTTGTCTGTTTCCAGCACAATTCCATTTGTTTCATTGTGCAATGTTGATTATCTCGGACCAATCACGGAGAGCCATTGCAATTTCCATTCAAAATTGAAACGCGTTGCGCTAATTCGGGAATCAACAAAATTATCTCAAATTATTTTAACACTGATGTTTGGCGACCCGAAAGGCATCTTTTTTTTGTTTCGATTATAGTCGTTTTACCATTTTATTGGCATTCGCGACTTTATCAACGTTGCAGTTGGCGGATCGTTATTGAAAAACTATCCGGTACAACTGTGTTCGATGTTTACTCTTGTGCTCGAACTCGCGGACATCGGCTCAGGAGACAACAGACTTGCCAACTGAGCTATATCACACGCCACCCAAAAGGCATCGAAAAACCATAAAGCGGCAATAAGTCAGCTGTTATACATCACGTTTAGTTGCAGCTTTGATCCTTGCCGCTTAAAAAAAACATATCACATAAATTATCAGGAAATCCTCCTCCACTAGCCACCCCTATTTCATTTCCCAGCCAGCACTGATTGTCGATTTTTAAATTCATTATGCCATTATCGGTTCTAAGTAGCCAAAGCAACGCGAGCTGATAAGAGGAAACTAGTTTGAATTCTCGAAATCGTTTCTAATCATCTCACCTACACCATGTGCTGTGTTCTGAGCTGAAGCGAACTGAAATTATTCGGTTCAAGTATTTTAAAAACCCACCCCGATTACATAGTATCATCAACAAGACGGAATCTCTCCGACGAAACCGATTAGGTACAAATTTCAAGTGATCGCAGCTTTGTAGAAGGTCAGATAAGGATGGGAAATCCTCTCGAGAATCTTGTAGTTGGGAGAACCATCAGTTGATAAGAGTTTGAATAGTTCGGATTAAGACATTATTTACCTCTGTAGCCACGTCGATTTAGTAGTAATCATTTGAACGCGGAGGTGATACGATCCTAGTAGAAATGTACTCAATCAGTGTTCTTGTGTCAGTTGTGTTTGGTGCAATCGCTGCGAGTGCCTTTATTGTCACACAAACTTTAGATTTCGCGGTTGATTCTTCAGATGCCCAGTTAACAACTGTAGAATTGATTTCCAAATACGGCTACCAGGCTGAGATCCACCAAGTTCAAACGGAAGATGGTTATCTGTTGGAGATGCATCGTGTATCCGGAAATAGTCGAGCTGCAGCTGATCCAAATCGACCACCGGTGTTTTTGATGCATGGTTTGTTAGCTTCTTCCGCTGATTTTGTTTTGGTTGGGCCCAGTCATGCTCTGGTTTATCAGCTCAGTGATCTTGGCTACGACGTTTGGCTTGGAAATGCTCGCGGTAACAGATATTCAAGGAAACATGTCAACTTGACGGCGAATATGAATCAGTTCTGGAACTTTTCTTGGCATGAGATTGGAATCTACGATCTACCGGCTATGATTGATTACGTACTGAGTTACACTGGAAAACAAAAGCTGCATTATCTCGGCCATTCGCAAGGAACAACCTCTTTCTTCGTAATGACTTCGATGAAACCAGAATACAATGACAAAATTGTACTTATGCAAGCAATGGCTCCCGTTGCATTTATGGAACATATGAGCAGTCCCCTGCTGAAGTTTTTCGTAGACAATCTGCCGATGATTTCGGTGAGAAAGTGCTTCTATTAAGGTGTGCTAACATTTGCTAACGATTGTGCTAACAACCCTTTGACGCATTTCAGACCATCATCGACCTTTTCGGGATGGGCGAGTTCCAACCACTTCCCAGTGTCCTGGTAGAACTGGCTAAATATATTTGTCCATCGTCGCAGAGCAATAACCTTTGTGTTAATGTGCTCTTCCAGCTGACCGGTGATGATCCAGATCAAATTGACCCCGTAAGTTTTTTGCGAATACTAGTCGTAGGTTGGAGATCTTACGCGTTGTTTGCTGAAATGTTTGAATTCTAACTACCGTAAAACGGGGGTAACATTGATCACCGGGGTAAATTTGACCAACAATAAACTTTTCCACATAATCATCAATAACTCAGTCGTTAGTTTGAATTTTTGAAATCTGTTTTCTACATTTGAAAGCCTATGAATTGAGTATCAAATAGGCAAAATTTGGTATGTATTTGAAATTTTTTTCTGTTAGTAAAAAATATTTTTAAATCAAATTTAAAGTAGACTTATAAATTTCTGCATCCATTTTTTACGTTTATAGGAGTCCAGTAATGGTTTTAAAAATATAAAACATGCCACATTCCCCTTAACAGAAAAAATAATCGAAATATATTGAAAAAAGTGATCAATCTTACCCCGGATTACGGTACTCTTTTATACAAACTCAGGGGGTTGGGTCTTATTATTTCTACGCGTAGGGGAGATGGCGGCATAATGGCCACCTTAAGGAAAACGGTTATTTAACCATAGAAAATAGCTATAATATGGAGGTTACATTATTGTTTGGTGTTGGTGCTCAAAAATTATAATATTTTCGTTACTTGAGAACCAAGCTAGTTTTTTTTAAATATCTCTGTAAAGATGATAAGAAGATTCCTTTTTTTGTGAAAAATTAATACTACACAGTTAGAAAAATCCATGTAGCATTACATGCAAGTACATGGGTAGAAGGGAATCGGCCTTTTGCATGTGATGATACTGCATACTTCATGTAAAATCCCAGTAGCATTCATCTGCTTTGTTTATTGGAAGTTTACATTTTATTACTCCAATTCAAAATTCTTATTGGATTGCAATGTTCGAAATAAGATAGGAAACACAAGTTTGACCAGGTATTCATACTTTATTAGCAGATTTTATGTTTGATATTTACACCTGTTCATAAGTCTTTGAAGTTTCCCCGGGAATTGGACAGCAGACTGTAGAATTCAAACAAATTACTCCGTGCTAAGTCCTTAGCTGCATTAGCCCGCTGCTTTTGGCTCTTATGGTTTCTGAAAAAAAAAAGATCATTCGATGTGAAAAGATTAGTGACGATTGGTTACAACTATTCAACACCGTCGTTTCACAAACATTTGAATGGATATTAGATCAGAACTTACCTTGTTAGAATATTCTGCGAGCAGCAAACGGAATTCAATACCTACGGGAATTGAAGCGAAACAACAAGTGTTTTGACAGCTTGGAGCACATGCAGTTTCATGTAAATGTCCTTTAGAACATGCATTCCCATTGAGTTTCTGCGTGTTTTGCTCGCATTTTCATGTAAATTTCATTATAGTTGCAAAGATGCTATAGTCTTTTCCATATTTTTTAAAGAAATGATGCGGAAACGTAAATTCACTTGTAAAGTAGGATTACATTTTTCTTTCTGTGTATGTAACATATGTGAATAAGTTTTTTTCTACTCCTAAAGTGCGGTGCTTTTTAAATTTAGTTTAAAGATCCAGGCGTAAACAACGAACAAAGTTGAAGCTTTCCAATGCCCTTGCGTTCGTAAAAAAGTGCGAATGACACAAAGACGTGAAAACAACATTGAATGAAACAAAAATTCAATCAATGATGAAAAATTATCAGTATCACAAGCGGTTTTTTTGTTTTAAAAACTGGCAAGATATTTTCTTGTTTATTACCATACTTGCGATTGAAGTCATAACAAAACAAATGCTTGGATAAGGCTCTCATTAGGCAAATCAGCTAACATTTTAAACAAAGAAACTAATTTTGTTTTTGTACATATATAATTTATATCTACACTGTGATGTAAGTATTCACTGATTTTTATGGAATGTTCTTAAACTTGAAATTTCGGATTTGTGGAAAGAGTTTCATTGTATTTATTAGCATAATTTGTTCACTGTAAAAGTCATATACGCTTCGTTTCAAGATTGAGATAATTTCTAAATTATAAAAATCAAATGAAACATTTTCCAGAATCCGTTTTGGTGCAAAATCAGTGTATCATTTTTTAGAAAACTACCACTAACCTTTCTTAAAATGAGATCTTTTTGGTATTTTTTTCTAAATAATAAAAAGCTATAAATTTCGCCGTGCAGCAAAAAGTTACTTATGCAACAAATTGGAATAAATGGTTTTTCAGCACGAGTCGTAAATTTATTCAACGAGGGTTGACGGGTCGGATAATTAAATCGAGTTTTGCAACGAGTTGCATACACAATCATATGCAAATCCGCAAAATTCCTTTGAAAATTCATTTATTAACCATCAACTAAAAATAAAGTAGGTCGTGGAGTGTTCTTTTTGAAACTAAATTGAGTGCTAAAAAGTAGAACTTTTTGATACTGTTTTCAGTGTTCCAAATGTTCAATTTTCAACGCTGAATTGCATAAATTTTATGTTTAATAAAGTAAATGATTTTAAACCATTGATTTACATTTGATTTCCACCAGTTTCAAAAATATAAAAACCCGATCTAATACACTGAACAGTGGATTATAGCCTTTCTTACAGTCTATAAACTATATTTGGATACACATGACACCAAATAATAAATAAATGATAGATGTATAAATTGTGCGTAATGATTAAAATATATCGAACGTAGTAAATCCTAAATGAATTCAAGAAATTAAGATTCAAAATTGTTTATAAGACTTATTTTGAAATAATTATAATTTTCACATAAAGAATAACATAATTGTAAACTAATTGAATATTTTTGAATGATTGAATTCTGGAATATCTTGTATGATCCCGTTTCTATGACATTATGATCTTATATCTATAAATTAGAAGAGGTCTAAAAATGAAGAGTACAACTTTAATTTTTGTCGATTATGTCGCTTTGGTCATTTTTTCTTTTTCAAAAATAAATAAATGAAATTTATTTTTGAAAAAGAAAAAGTTGTCAATCTTTTCATAGTTGAATAAACTTGGTCGATTAAGTTAATATTCAAATTCAATTACCTGTTTTAGAACGGTCCTTAAGTATCTCTTTTTAGCAGTTTAGCTGAAAATTTGGCTGACCATAAAGAAGAGGAGAAGTATCTCTTTACATGCATAACTTAAGGCGAAATAAATATTCACACAAACGTCGCTAAAAGCTAATTTTTGAAATGGTTCGGTTTCAAACTGAACCATTAAAATGAAAAAAATACAACCATTGGCCGGGAAAATTTGAGCTGCCGTCTTCCTCCCACACGGTTTCTGTCATGATGACATCAAACCTGAGTGGGAGTGAAGCCTGTCTGTTCTCCCTTCCACATATCGACAGATCCATACTTTTAGATAGCATGCGCGTATCTATGACGTCACGTATAATTTGACGTCATAGACAAGATAATCTTGATTTTAGTGATTGCTGGTTGTGGCTAGCAAGCCAAATTGACACGTTTTTTGGAGTGATGATTTGATGATAATTACTATGAAAATTTATTTTTCAAACTATTTTGTTTTTTTTCTTTCTTTTATAGGACGAAGAAGAAAAAAATCAAATTTTTTAAGCTAAAAATCATTTTTATTGTACTGCCCAGTTTCGCAAAAACGTGCAAAATAAGTTTACAAAAAATCATACCAATACACACAAATCCACAGACATCGTCTGAACTCGACGAGCTGATTCGATAGGTACCTATAAAGGTATATCTAAGACCCATAATTAATGATCTCCCAAATCGACTGATAACTATACCTTTCTGAAAGAAAGGCAAAAAGTATGAATCATAGGACATGCTACAATGTGGAATGGAGCCTGGCAAAGTAAAAATGCATAACGAATGACACATTTTTAATTGAAAAAAGTTTATCATACACATTTAAATGCAATGTCTTGTTTGATAGATTGAAATCTGACAATATAGAAATTGCATAGAAAATTTAAAAGATCATTCCCAAAGAAATAAGAGATCGGAGAAAAAGCAAGCATCTTATTTGTGTGATGTGCGATTTTGATAAAATAAAATAAATTGAATGTAGGCAAACTTGTTCTTTTAATTTGAAAACTTAGTTGAAAAAAAGCGGGACATTTCGAGTAAAAAGCGGGACGGCGGGACATTTTCCAAAAAAGTGGAACATGTCCCGCTTTTGCGGGACGGATGGCAACCCTACCATAAACGTCTCTCCCGATGGATAGAAAAGAAGAAAAAGAATCTTGCTCGCAAGAAGAACCAGGTTGCCATCTCCCTGATATTTTCTAAATTGCCGTCATTTTCAATGACCGTGCTTCGAAAGAGTTTGTTTATCGCTGTCATAGCTTTGATCGTGTTTCTGAATGTTCATCCGTGCTTGTCTCAGTTCATTGCAGAAATCAGTGAAAACTTGAATTTCTGATTATCAACTGTCACTCGCCGTGTATGAAATTGTCAGCGAGCTAGCCAATATGGAAGGTCTACTGGAAGAATTTGAACTACCCACGAAAAAACCAAGTATCATCGCGAAACGACCTATTCCTATCGATCGGCAGCTTTGATCAGAAAAGAATTTAAGCTTGTCACGGATCATGGACTACCACCTTCCTGTTTTGAGTGGGAGGGATTCAGTTTACTTTCAAATCCCATTTGGACAGCAGTTGGTTGTTCTTTAATCCGCGAAACTATAGAAAATCATGATTGTCGCATCGAGTAAAGGAGATTTTAAAAGACGAGATGAGAGGAAAGCTGATTAGCCTAAAGGTAGATTCGGCATCGTTCCGCAGTTGGCATATCCTAGGTGTAAATGTCCAGTATGCTCTACAAGACAAGGTTGTTGTTCGCAGTTCGCACACTCCGTCAGTAGATATTATAAGAACAAGTTCACTGGTGTTGGGGAAAAGTGGTAGAAATTTTGACACTTACAGCACATTTTGAAAATTTTACCGTGCAAAAACATTTTGAAGATCTGTGGTCTTCTAGTTTTTTTTACAATACGTGTTGTATTTTCGCATGCTGTGATGCAAAATTAGCAATATTACTATCACATACGGCTGAAACAGATGCAGTGTTTGAAAAAAAATACAACGCCCCAAGATCTTGAAAACATTTTTGCATGGTAAAATTTTCAAAATGTCAAAATTTCTACCAATTTTTCCCAACACCAGTGAACTTGCTCTAACGCGAAGAGATGTTGCGCAATTACTTATTTATTATTCTAAGCATGATAAATGCAACAGAAAAACGAAGAATTGTCCTCAAAAATGTTTTTGTGGTTATTATGCTCATCTGTGCTGATACAGTTGCGTCTGCAACTTCGTCTTGTTTAGTTCGTTCGTTTTACTCTGTGCACGTGTGCTTTTTAGCAGATGGAAAAAAAAAAAAAATAATACGAACTGTCGACAAGAGTCTTGACTGGGACCAAGTGAAGATGCTAGCTCCGGATCATCAACAGTGGAGGTCTTTTACCACGGCCCTATGCACAGGAGAATCGGCGCGGGATCATTAAGTAAGTAAGTAAGTAAGAAAGATTATACACGGATAGAAGATTAGAATAAGAAGGATAATGTTGAAAATGAGCGGAAGGTTAATTTTAATTTGGAAAACTTTTTATTTCTTGATTCCTCACGGGCCAACTACCTTGCAGTAGTACTGATAGAGTTGTAGCTACCAACACACAATAGTAAGCGTGGTTCGCCCCCCAACATTTTCGCTTCAACTTCAATGTTCAAACACGTCCTATGCAACCATGTATTGAACAAATCACATTGTAACCGTTGAACAGTTTTTGTACCATCTCTAGGGTTATCAAAATTTCCGCAATCGACACAAAAGTTTGTTGATGATTCGGATTGCTCTACAATATACTTGGTTATTTGTATTCTCTTATTTTGAAAAGAGACAATTTTCGTTACTACAGGGTTTGTCCTTAAGTTTGCACTCAATGTTATGTAGCATGAACACTCCACAGCTGAAACAATCATTTTGCTGTAGACATGTATTATTCTTGGGCGATAAAGTGCTGAATGCATCACAATATTGCGATTTTGAAAACACGAACATGCATTTGAAGTGGTTATCTTCGTTTTCAATGTGAAGAATAAATGTTTTTTAAGCGTATAATTTTACTGTTAAACTTTAAGTTTCAAAGATGGTTCGCTTTGAAGTTTATTGGTGCCCAAGTACTTCGCTAAATCCCGGAAAATCATTTCATAGTTTCCCGAAACAGGAAATCTTGTAAATATTTAATCATAAAACTGTATGTGAGAATCAATTATTTCTTAAACAATTATATTTAGTAGATGTCTAAAATGGATAGAAGCATGCCAGCAAAAAATATTTAATTTTAAATTATTTATTTAAGTTTTTAAACTTAAGTCAATTGCATACTTTATGGCATTCAGCAGTCTGGAAAGTAAGCTCCAACTAAAACATCTCAAACAATGTTTGAGAGAAATTAGGAGTAAATATAGGGCTTATTCCAATAGCTGTGACTACTGACCAGGGTAGCACCAACCAAAAAATGTTTAAAGAAGCTGGAATATCAAAAGAACCATACATCCTTGGCGGACAAAAAATTGCATTTATGTACAATACTCCACATCTGATCAAAAGTGCTCGAAATGCTTTAATAAAATATAACGCAGTTTTTAACGGACGTATTGCTTCGTTTAAGCATTTCGAAATGTTGTATGATACCTATTGATGCTGGATGTGGCCTGCCCTTTGTTCTAAAATTGAGCGAAAGGAGCATATGTTACAATTATTAACTGGGTCACAAAAAAAAACCAAAGTCTAAAATCACATAAAATCTAGGCGTTAGCGCCGACCGGTCTATCACATATCATAAGATACGACCAAGCGGGAAAAAGAAAAGTGGGGTTGCCGTCGAAAAAAACACGCCGCGTCATTGCGAAGGACAAAAAATCCGAGGCAGCATTCCGGTTCCCGGTAATCGAACCGATTTGATAAGAAACATTCGGGTAAGTGAATGTCCGATGACATTTTCTAACTGAAAGAATAATTCCGTCATTCAGACTTGGAAGACGGATAACGGCTAGCAAAATATCTTTTGCAAAAAGCAAACCGCAATTATCTCCCGTTTTCACACAGGAATTCCGGATAGGGCTAGGGGAAAGGAACCCCTTTGAGTCCGAATCGACCCAGCAAAGATCCGACGAAGTCCAGCACGATAGAGGCCTTTTGAAAAGAGGTAGGCGATTCTCATTTTGGGGTTAGGAATACTAACTAATGGTGGTTATTTTACAGGGCTTTTTCAGTGTGGTATTCTCCACACACACACGTGGAATAGTCGCCGCGTTGGATCATCGCTTGCGGGACGTCACAGGCGTTGGGTCGCTTCAAGGGTGTTCATCTCGAAGTGAACTTTGGTGACCCTCAGTGCGCTGCGACCAACACCGCCGGAGCAGATTGCACATCATTTCAGGCACTACTGCCTACTATATTTTATTCCCCGTCCACTAGCGCCGTAGGGGAAATTACCCCGGAGAACAAAACCGGGTCAGCGGCTATTTGTGTTCCGGCCACGGGACTTCGACGTCGGACATTTAAGTGCCGATAAGGGCGCTGTTTTCTTTATTTGGGAGATCAGCGCCAAGAGGGACGTTGCTCATCTTCCAACCCCGAGCAATGTCCATAAGTTGATGTCGGGTTTCTGAGTGCTGATCAAGGGGCCATCTGTTCATTCGGCCACCAGCGCCAAAAGGACCTTGCTCGTGATCCGGCCCCGAGCAAAGGCCAGTGTTTGATGCCGGGAATTGTCGCCCATCAAGGCGTGCCAAGTTAGTGTTCCAGCCTCGAGCGCGGAAGGGAATTCACGCTGGATTAGTTGCTGCAGGTTTGTGTTCCGGCCACGAACAGTGAGGGGAGATTTTAGGCGCCGGAAGTGCCGAGAGGAGGAACGTGATGTTCCGAGTGTGAACATATCACAAGAAACATCACGGTAAGCTTTTCTTTTCTTATGGTTTGATTCGCATCTGACGCACTCTTTTATTTCGTGCACAGATTGCAAGGCAGCAAGATTGTTGCAATTCCAAAAAATCGGCAGGAGATCTGCCACACATAACGCTATCGCCCTTCGCTTCAATGAATGTCGCTTTAGCGACACGCACTCCGAGTGAGTCTAACAGTATTACCTTCCATCATTTCTTCAACACAAACCAACTTCCCTCTGAAGTGCTTTCTACAGCAGAGTTTTTACTTTTCCATGATCGACTTTTCGATATCTTTAATTCAAAAGATCAATATTCGCGTTGTGTAGGAAAGATAAAATTATTGATATTTCTTTTTTTTTACTGATTTGTCACATTTCTTGTTAATGTGCTTTATTTATAATATTTCTCAGTCAATAATGATTAAAATATCCTTAATTGTAGCTTTTTCGAAGACCTCTAACAGACTATTCGGAACACATGAAATATCTTGAAGAATCGTTGAGAATACTGAAAGAAATTTTCTATACAAAAAAAAGAATGTTTCAGTATCAAAAAGGTTATTATCATTATTGTAAACTATATACCATATTACGAGCACAGCATTTTTGGATAAGCATGTAATCCTCTTTTTCTTTGTTTCCAGTCTAACAAAGAATCCGAAAATTTAAGAACATCCCAAAAGTTGCCACCTTATTTAAACGGATTGATCCATAATATCCATGCATTAAAATGGATTTGGGAAAACCTTAACCCAAACTATGGATGCAAGTACCTGTGCACCAACAGTTTCTGTCAAGATTGTCTAAAAAGCTTTTTTTCGGAGGTAAGAAGGCGTTGTGGATTTAACGATGCACCTTACGCGTATCAGTTTTCCAGTGCGTTCAAGAATGCCAGCATTGAAGCAGTATCGAAACGATCACCTTTTGCTAGACGATCTCTTCCAAAAAAAAATTTAATTGGAATCTGAAACAAACGAGATGAGATTAAAAAAAACAACCTTTAAATCTATCATAATCTTTTACGGTGTAGGGGAAGGGGAAAATTGCGTTTGTCTACGTTCTGGGTTATGCTATTCGCAATTTAAAACACCTAAGCTGTCGAAAAAATCTTATAGCTGACAAAAACGATGCTACATGAGGACTTCAAATTTTGTTCACTTAAAGCGAATTTCTCAGAGCGTAGTGTTGTAATCCCAAACAAAGTCTCATACGACATTGAATTGTGGGGGCTTATCATATTTAAGCAAAAGTTTAGAAGTTTTTTGTATCAATGTAGAGGAAACGTCAGAACACTTTTAATACAATACTTCAGAAACGAAGATTACGATCAATTAGTTTGCAAATTTTTTTTCTTCGATCTTGTCAATAGGTTGTTTAAAACTTTAATCAAATGTTTTTCAAAAGATGCACGAAATCAAAAACAACAAGAGAAATCTCGACGCCGAATGAATCGAAACAGAAAAGCAATTCGCATGAATATAACTGTAAATTGAATCTACTTTTCCCAAATAAGAAGAAGTTCACATCGAACGATCACACTGCAAGTTTTCCCGCTTGTGGGGCGAACCACGCTTGACCTACTAATGCGTGGTG
This sequence comes from Uranotaenia lowii, assembly GCF_029784155.1. NCBI lineage: Eukaryota > Metazoa > Arthropoda > Insecta > Diptera > Culicidae > Uranotaenia > Uranotaenia lowii. The sequence continues at coordinate 234,787,684 of NC_073692.1, read as the reverse complement.
GTAGATGCAACTCTATCTGTATCTACCACTTCATTGTAGTTGGCCCGTGCGGAACAAAAATTTTATTTATATGATAATAATGCTTCTAAATAAATTCTACCCGCTCATTTTCACCATCTTTATTTCATCTAACCTTCTATCCATCTTTAAAATTTCATAATATTTAGATGTCCCTACGTAAAAGGAAATCACTTTTCACCGATAAGGCCGATAAATTAAAGCAACAAACATGAATCATGATGAATAATCTCTACATAAAAATTAAGATCAACATTTTAGCTACCGTCAAACGGGGCATCATGAAACAGTGGGGTTAGACGCAACATTTACATAAAACCACACTGAATAAATTTTTAATTTAATGTTTTGTAATAAAGTTACCGTTTAATGATTATAAAATGTTGCTGACATCATTTCTCGCATCTTAAGCTAGTTTTTCAAAGTTTTTTTTTTATATACAATTTGAAAAATCGAGCAATAAATGTTCAAATTTTACCTTTTCCGATGCCGAAAAACCCAGTATGATGGATTGGCTTGATAATATTACCTACAAACTTTTTACTAGTTTCCTCATGCTACACCAACACTGTTGGTGTAATAATATTTTCGAAAAATCACTCATTTTTTTCAAATAATTATTTTATAATTCAGTTAGGTGTCTGGGGTAAAATGCAAATCAAAGAAACAAATGTATGTAGCATCCTTATTTTCAGAAAAAATGGAAATTCGTTCTTAAAGACCCAGAAATTACTGCAATTGATGTTTTTATGCGTAATGGTCTTTAAGACATTGCAAATGTATTAAAAACTAAAAATTTTCATACGTGTTTATACAATTTTTCAATAAAAAAAAAGTTTTCTGCAAGTTACCCTATTTTGTAATGAGAGTGAAAATCGCATGTTTTGAGAAAATTAAAAATAACAAAGGAAACCATAATTTTTTTAAACTACGCCAATTTGATGTCCCATCATTCTTAAAACTTTTGATGCATAAGGGGTTGAATTAACTGTGAACATAAGTTTTTTAGAAGCCATTGAAGTTGAAAATTGATGCATGTTGCCCCAGTTGACGGTATACTGTTCCGGCACTACTTCGATTGATTTTGGTTCCGATGATGACCATTTCTGGATTCCTTCGGTGTTCCTAGAACTTGGAATTCCTAGTCTCACAGCTGAGCAAAGGGAATTTACCTCAGGAACATGTATTTTCGTGATAAGACCATCAACGTGCACATGATCCACAGCGTCAAGCGATTTGTTATTAGCAATGGCGGATTTTATTATACGGTGATAATTTTCAATCGGCCAATTATTTGAAGTTTTCAGACGATGTTTCGTTCTAGTTGAATTTATTTCTGCATGTTTTCAATAAGTATAACATTGGGTGAACAGTGGCAAATATGCAATATTTTTTTTAAATTATACAAATAAATTCATTGGCGCCTTTCTCTGTCACATACGTGTTCTTTTAAAATTTCTTCACACATATGTTATCCTCTACGGTAAAATGGGCTGCTTTCGTATATGGTGTTGTACTCATCGTTCATACTCATTTCTGAGTCAAAATCTGATTGCCTATATTTACGCTTATTTTCAATTTGTATCTGAAATTTCATCCTCTATTAAAACATGTCCTTTTTGTAATCTGCTTTCTGCGTGTAATATATCTTTTCAAAGCTATGTTAAGCTCTCCTTTATTTTCGCCGATGCTGATCAAATATTAAAAAAAAGTTTCAACAAGCTGTACATCGCATCTATGTCATTGATATTTTGCAAAGAGGACAATTTAATCTTACAATTAGTGTTGTCAAGATTTCCTTGTTTTATGATGTGATCAATATCTTTATGCATTATTTTAGTAAGGTGTGAACTATGCCATTTCAAATAGATCAAATTCCTTGATGCAGCGCTGTAGCATGACTTCAATTGTCATATTGTTGAATGCAGCGATACAAGCTGTCAATCCTGCCATCGACAAATCGATCGTTATTAATCTTAAGTATGAAGAAATATCTCCCGGAGCATTTCTTTTGAAAAAGCTCACTCACTCTCTTAACGACATTTCAATGTTCCAAGTTTGATGATCTTCCGTAAAAAAGTTGAATCCCGGTTCGAGCTTCCGCGTACTATCCTGGGATGTGAGATGAACGGCAGTAATAAAGCAGTAGTACAATATTTGCCTTCGTTTTATCAATCGCCATTTGACACGAGTTGCATCAAAATTAAAATCTAGTGGTCAATCTCTTCTACACAGTTGAACAATAGTTCTGACTTGTTCGGTTGTCATAAGCAGAACATTTGAATGTTTGTAATTCAATGAAATTATGCATGAATCTTTTTCATCTCTCATTTCCATCAATGAGTGTAACACATCTTTAGCTGGTCGAGGCTTTTGCCTGCCTTCAGCAGCAATCTCACTGACGAACAGTGCTATCGGAATAAACAGTCCTAAGGGTTTGATCTGCCTGATAGCGCTTTTCATTGGCTCTAAGGTCCGATATTGCTTCCAAGCGATATTATCTTAGAGTGATTTCCTGCAGCCTGATTGATTGGGCTATTCTCTCAGTGTCTCTGCCATGAGCAACTTGTGCATGCTCGTGATTCACTACCTGTTGAATATTTTCCAGAATATTGTAAACTTCAGCTTCAGAAGAAGTCACATCAACGATAGATGGAAGCATGTATTGTTTGCATCCTTTCATCATTCATCTCACCATAATTTTGGTGGAAACTGTCCGTCCATCACTGTAAATATTATCTCTTATTTTTCTTACATACTCAGTGCATCCCGGAACGAGGTCGCGAATTCTTCCGAGATAAGCTTATTGGCCTTATGGGTGAAAAGTGATGTCCTTTTTAGTATGGACATCTAAAGATTATGAAATTTTATAGATGGATAGAAGGTTGAAGATGAAATAAAAGATGGTGAAAATGAGCGGGTAGAATCGTTTAATCTGTCTTGTGTTTGAAGCTTCCGACCTTATAAGGTAGCCACTTTTATCGGTTATTTTTCTATATTCTTCTCGTGTCCACGTTGAAGTACGTCCGGTATCCTTAAAATTGTCAACAAAAAAAATTGTAGTTTAAGAACACCTCACTCAAGAGTACTGTGGGTTCCTCAAACGGCAAAATTTCTTTATTTTTTAAATTGATGCTTCAGCGTCTTTCGGTCGATACTGCATGGCGATCCTGAATTTCAGTTAGAGAAAACTCGTCCTCTGAAGTTTTCAGAACTTCCAAAGGATGCTCGTCATTTATTTCTCGGACTGTTTTCTGCATGTCAGTTTCCTCCGTTTTTGTTACTATCGTGAGTATCGCATCACGATTTTGAATTCCAGTTATATCTGATTCTTCCGGTTTGGTTTCCTAAATTTCCATAGCATCCACGTTATTCGTTTCTTGGAATGTTTTATGCATCTTAGATTCTTCTGTTTAGAAATAGATTTTACAGAACCACATATTACTGCATTTGAAAAAAACCAATAAGTCCCTGCAACTAGTTTTTAGAGTGGTAAGCGTGTCTACCCCAGGGATTGTTTGGAGTTCACTGCTCTTCTATCGATTGGCTAACAGCAAGTCTTACAAATTTGAGTTTCAAAATTATGAGGATCGACTAGATTGATACTCCATTGGCTTGCCAGTCCATAAGTTTAGGCGCCCATCAGAAATCACCTGTCACATTGCCTCGGTACCGGCTAAACGCTTATGAGCTTTGAAACTAACAAAAATTTGATGTTTGAGGTAAGGTTATCGGAGAAAAATTGGCGGGACAATTCACTAATATTTACTATGTTTTTCGCTTATTCAAGATAAAAACTTTGGTATGAGCCTCGACTTTTCTGATGACCCTTAACCGCAGTCGGTTGATTGATGAGAGAAATTTGTCGTTTACACCTGGGGGAGGAAGACTGAATAAAAAAGGAAAAAATCTTTCAAACGTCAAATTTCTCTCATCAATCTACCGACCAGTGCGAAGTTTCAAAATTTTAGTTTCTTATTAGGTGAATTTCAATAAAAAAAAAGATTGATGCTGAAAAGCACTTGTTTTGCATAATACAATGATTTAATTAGGTTTTATTTTGCTCTGGCAAATTCTTGCATAACAGGTGTATTGAGTCGCTCAAATTTCATTCAAGTTTTTGAAGCTGATAAATAAAAATTGTTTGATTAATGGTTGTTATAAAAAAGCTTAAATAACAGATTTAGATTTTGGGTAGTTGCCATGGAACAAACAACATTTTTATATAGTTCAAAATTTATATTTATGTAGACAACACACGCTATTTTTTTATAATCATTTTAGAGTTTTTTCAACCGTTTATGATTTTTTTTTTCTGAAAAGTTCATTTTCCAGAACGAATTGTTAAATTTCAACCATTTTCAAAGTACTGGCGGAAAACAAAAATAATGGTTGATAATTCAAGCATTGAAAAATGATATAGTGATGTTTTTTTTAGTGAGCATTCCTCTATTGTGATTTTTTTAATTTGAATCAAAAGTTGTGCTATGGAATCAATTGTAGCAGTTCTGATACAAGCGTTATTTGGATAAAAAAGTGTGAAGACACTCCCGGAATGCTGAGGACTAAACAGGAACCTCGAAAACAATAGCCAAAAACAGGAACCGTCAAACGGGGCATCATACAACAGCAGGTTAGCTGCAACATTTGTATACCACAACACTCATTCAATTTTATTTCAATATACTGTAATAAAGTTATCATTTATTGATGAAAAAAATGAAGATGACATAAACACATCGCAAAATGTTTTTGAATCTCATAAGAAATAAAAAAAATCGAGCAATATGAGGTGAATCCAACTTGTTTTTATGAGAATATATTCTTTCCCGTTTACTTTTCTGTTTTACTTGTGCTTTACTGTGCTCTGTAAAGCTCGTTTATAAACTGAGGCTTTGTTTTCATCTCCTCTTCGATGAGATCGTACTCAAGCACCCACACATAGACGGATCAATTGATTTGACATTTTGTACCAACACTACTACCAGGAGTACATTCTACACGCTGAAGAAATTAAACCAACTAAAGTAGCCTACGATCAAACTCTACCTAACTTTGTTCAATAAATAGTTAATTTAATTTAATTTAATTTCGTTTCATTTTTTTTATCATGTTTTTCTTATAATTCTAATATTCCTACACTCCACTACCACGCAATAGGTTTGCTAATTTTTACATTTTTCGATGCCGTAAAAAACTTCACCCAGTATGACGGATTGGCCTCATGATACTACAAACTTTAAATTGCTTTTATTATTAATTACAACACTGTTGGTGTAAACATATTTTTCAGACAGTCACCAAATTTTATTAATAAATATTTTCAAAATGCAGTTACCAGTCTGGGCTTAATGCATCAAAATGCAAATCAAAGATTATTAGACCTTTTAAATCTCGTTTCCATGTGCTGGAATATGACTGTTTTGCATCACGCGATTTTTAATTTCAGAATTTCATCCATCCCAACATCATTTTTTATGATTTCAGCTAGTAGAATTCTTTGTTGATATTTTTCACCCCTAAATGTATGCAGCACCGTTTATGCTTTTTCCTAAAAAAACGTTTTTGACAGAATAAATTTTGAACAAAACCAATAATTGCTGCAATTGGTGCTTTATGCGTTATGACATCAAAAATATAACTAAAACTGTAATTTTTTTTTTATTAAAAACAAAGTTTGTTGCGACCTACCCCTTTTCCTTAGTAGAGTAAAAATTGCATGTTTTTGTTAAAATTAAAAATAACTGGTGAAACTAATAACTTTTCTGACTACGTCAATTTGATGTCCAATCAATCTTGAAACTTTGGTGTACAAGTGGTATGATTATGTTTTTGTGGACATTAAGTATTTAGAAGCCATTTAAGTTTAAAGTATTGTATGATGCCCCAATTGGCTGTACCTACTTTAGTGAACTGTACTTGATCAAATAAATGAAATTTTCTATTTTTTCGTAATCGAATTCAAATTTCTACGAAAAATTAATTTTCATTCCAAAAAGATTTAACTTCTTTTCTTATATTTTAAAAAAAACTATAAACCCTTTTCCAGATATTGTAAACGGTTTAAAAAATGTCCATAATGCTATTTAGCTCGAGTTAACCCAGGAAAACTTTGCTTATGCTTATAGCAGTTTAAAAAGACCCAAGAGGCTGGTGGCAAGAACTGACGTATCTTGGTTAAAAATTTCAGTAACTGACCATAATTCCATTAGCAAATCAAAACCAAATCGTATCCGTGAAATTTCTCCAACTAGTTTTGACTCTTTTCAAAGTTTACAAACTGATGGGTGGGCCATTTTCACACAAAATTTCCTTCACATTATTATGTGAAAATGACAATCCAGTTTGACAGCTCCATATATTTATTTAATTAGTACCATCGCAAACATTATCCTGGCATCCATTTGAATTCAGAGATGTTGGTACTAAATTTTCGAAAACATTGTCAAACGGCTGAAAGGTTTACATTTTTCCTTGGATGAATTTTGTCTATGCAAGAAAATTTTTGGTCAATGACGGACGATTCCGTTCTCCGGCAAACCATGGAAATTAATCAAAATTTCCGTCAAACATTTCCATAATTTGTTATGTGTATTGTGTCATTATTGGCAACCAAATCTATACACGTGAACCAAAACCGTTCAACTAACTGGTGTTAACTTTCGCCTGTTCAACCTTCAAACCCCTCGACGATTGGTAATCGATTAGGCGAAATATGTAGCCAAGATTCCGTTCAATGTCGATTGTTTCGTTTGTTAGTTGAAGACAAAAAAAATCTCTCCGCCACTTCAACTGGTTCCGTTTTCCGTGACTTGAACGTTTCAAGAATTTCCAACCGAAACTAAACTTAGAGAATGGAAGTGGCTAGTTGGATTATCTCTAGTATAGTCGAGGGTTGCGAGTCCAAAACCACCTGATCTAATTGCCACTAAAGGTGGTCGTCTGGCTGGACCCGAAAGACCGTCCAAATGATCATATTGAGTATAAAATTCGAAGGTGAATGGATTGGCTATATCGTATCGTATCGTATGGGAGAAGGCGGTAATGAGCGAAAATTTTTCTGCTGCCGGCTGTTTGTTATTTTAAGGTGAGTTCGGCTCCATTTTGCTGAAGGGTCTTTTCCTAAAGAGCAATAGGTAATCGACCAGTCTTCTAATGAAGTGTTCCACATACATCACACAAGTCGCGGTTTTTTTCTCGGTTCATTCTCTTCGCGTCTGCTCCAAACCCCTAGCTTAAGACGTGAAAGGCGTTGGCCATTCGGTCAGATTTACGTACTTCTGATTTCGAAGGTTTCCGTGTTGACTAATATTAATATGACAATAATAATCGCATTTTTAAACAGACGAACGATTGCACAAATGGACTGGTAATTTTTCGCAAATGCCGAATGCTGGCTCCGAAAACATTGAACTGTCATTTTTTTTTTCTTCTTGCGCTCTCGCTGTGGTCGGTATGTATGATGAATTTTTGGGGCGGTTATTCTATTTCCAAAAGACTCGCGTCGATTCGCTTCTGACTCCGATTCCAGTTCCTCCTGGGCTTAAGGCGCAAACTTGAAGGAAGATTGATTACCGCTATTTGGATCGACAAATTCATAAATCACATTGCGCCGCCGCATGTCACCGCTGATTGTTGTCGATGGCTGTCGTCGTTAAGTTTTGTTTGAACTTACTGCTGGCTGACTAGTGTTGATGATTAGGTAGGTCGGTACTTGCGCTGGAATTTCCTAAGCTGCCGATTTTTGTTTTTTTTTTTTTGGGAGGTGCCAAACTGTCATGTAGGACGTTCGATGACTGGATTGAGCTGCTCTGATTACTGGCCTAGGCGAGGCGTTTTGGGTCATTGAGTTGGTTTGCAGTCCAACCGTCGCGGTCGTCCTATGACCGCGTCGCGTCGTTAAGTTTGATGTTTATTATTTTTCATTCTTTCCAAGCCAAGGCTAAGCCTGATAGGTTTCATTAGTTTTATGATTTAAGGTGCCGCTGATTACTATGTCGGAAATTAACTGCATAACATTGACCCGATAATTGGAGTTCAAATTACCGGTGGACATTCCGAATTGGCATTAACTAATCGAAGTCACTGATAAACTATTCTCCTAAACTAAATTACTGTAGTGCCCTGCTTATCCGAGCTTCACCGTTTCGAGTAAACGGGTTATAACAAGATCCTCATATTTATAGAGTTATGTGTTCGGATGATAAGTGGAACCTCGGATTACACGAATTACATTGAAAATCCTATCCTTCTGCTCTGGTTTTGCATACCATCCAGGAGCACAGCTCGGTAACTACATGGATTTGCTATGAACATGGTGACACGGATTCCGCAAAAGCTCGGATAACCGGATAAGCGGGGTTCTACTATACACTCTAAATAAGGTATGGTTTAAGTGTTATCAATCTACCTCGCTTTTTCGAGGTTATCGGGAGATGGACCGCCTCGTTAAACACTTTTCTTTTCCTACGATTTTGCATATTATCCGTTCACATAACTTAGAAAATATTAGGATCTTATGTGAAACCAGTAGCTCGAATAATGCGAAAGCTCTGATAACCGGAGTTCCGATATGCGGAACGCTACTGTTCATTAAATAAAAAAAAATCTTGCACCTTAAAGATCGCAAGAAGTTAAATTTATCATCTACATTTAGGCGTTAAAACCACACTGAGGAAAATCGTTCAATTCACATTCGATTTTTTTAGATGGCACATTCACATCATACGAATGTGTCAAATTAAAATATTCAACTCGTGTCATAATCCTATCAGCTGGGTTGCCAGGTGCCCAGATTTGTCTGTAAAACCAAGACTTTTGACCCTTCGTCCAGATATTGGCCAGACACAGATGTTGCCCAGATTTTTGCTGAGAGTGCACAGATTTTACTGATTTTCAAAATTGAGTGATGAAATCAATACTCATGCATCGGATTTGTTCCGTAAGTGCCAGATTAGACTGAAATCTCGCTTGTATTCATTGGTATTTGATCAATCATTCATTAAACAATTATTTTTTAAAATAAGATCGGCATGGTACTTGGAAGGAAACAGTGGTTGTTATATAGTTCTCTACTCGAAAATAACCCGAATACCACAGGATAACCACAGGGGTCTACCCCCCCCCCCCCCCCCCCCCTCTGCTCACACGCATCGTCAAATTTCTTGTTTAGTACCAAATTTGTGAACTTCCCTATGAACAGACACACACAGACTTTTTTTTCAAAATTGCCCAGATTTTTACTCCTCAACACCTGGCATCCCTGCCTATCAGGTTCATTTGAAAGGGGCCCCAATGGAAAATGATTTTTGTTGTTGTTCATGATTTTTTTTTTTGCCGGTCCTGTGAAACTTCCGTGTAATAGACGTATAAATCTTCATTTTTTCTTATGAAAATGCAACATACACATACACTGTATAAAAAAATTGTCCGTACAGCCGTGCACGTGATATTAATCGTTTCATAAAACATATGAGACCAAACGAAACAATCCCATTTTTATTTCATTACACGTTCAAATTGTTGCTCAATCTTAGGCAGCATTTAAATCAACAATCATTTCACTTATTTTCTTAAAAGACTTATAAACTAAAAAAATCAAGAAAATTTATATCAAAAAATTGTTCGTACAGAGTGAAAATTCTCACAAAGAAGGTCCAGAATATCAAATCAATAGGGTAAGTGAGCCTAATTTCGCTATATTATGTCAGAGGTTTTTAGTTTTGATATTAGTAAGCCGAATCATTAATTCTTAGATGTACTTTTTTTGGTAACTAAGTTCCAAATTTTTTTTATGAACTCTGTTATGTTTTAAAATAATCATTCCAAGCTTTAATTTACGAAAAATATCATGTTTAATAAAGTGTGTCGATGTTCCTAATTTAGCACTAATTGTTCCTAATGTTAACATATGGGTGTTCCTAATGTTAACATATGAGAAAAAATGTATCCGCGTACCCAATATTTGTTCCTGATTTTGCATATAGGTCTGTTTTTTAATACCTTAATGAGAACAATCTCAAAACTCACCTTTTTATAAATTTTACGTTTTTGGTATATGAATAGAGAAATAAGGATTATTTAAATCATACACAATATTCCTTTAAGCTAGTTTTGAAGAAAGTAGTGGATGTTGAGCTTATTAAAATTCAAACTTTACCTTTTCCAATGAATAAATTTATTATATTTTAAAAAGTAGGAAATTCATTGTAATGGAAACAAATAAGATACAGTCAAACAGAGCAGCATGCATCAGCATTGTTAGATGCAACATTTGTGTTATCACAACATTTATTTAAATTTTATTTGAGTATAATGTAATAAAACCAAAAGTTAATGATAACAAAACAATAATGCCATAGTTTCTCACTTAGTGAGATAGTTTTTTGAAGTTTATGATTCTCATAAAAAATTTGAAAAATCAAAATTTTTACATTTTTCGATGCCGTGAAAAACTTTACACAGTTTGACGGATTGGCTTAATGATATCACCTACAAACTTTATATTGACTTTATTATCCTATATCAGCACTGTTGGTGTATAAATATTTTTCGAACAATCATTTAATTTTTTTTAATTAATATTTTTTAAATTCCGATAGCAGTCTGGGCTAAAACACATCGACATGCAAATCAATAGTTCACAGTTTAAATCTTGTTACCATATGCTGGAATATAGTTTTAAAGTTTGTTGTAGTATTTTTTATCCCTTAATATATATAGCACCCCATTGCTTTCTTTTAAAAAAATCTTTGACCGAAAAAATATCAAATTTAATCTTCAAAATCAAAAACAACTGCAGATCATGCTTTATGCGTAACGAAATCACAAATATTTCAAAATCTATTACTTTTCACACTTTTTCATTAAAAACAATGGTTTTTACAACTTACCCCTTTTCTTAGTAGGGTGAAAATCACATGTTTTGTAAATTTAAAAATCACTGGTGAAACTAATTATTTTTTTTAGCTACGTTAATTGGATGTCCCATTAACCTTAAAACTTTTGATGTACAAGTGGTATGATTATCTGTGAACATTAGGTTTTTAGAAGCCATTGAAATGGAAAAGTGTTGCATGATGCCCCAGGTGGCGGTATACAACTTATTTTATTTCAATTTTTTTTTATTTTTCCTTTCGATTCTGCTCTTGTTGAAAAGCTCTCTGTAACTTTATAGTTTCCTTTTCTGTCGCGTAGGGTGCGTTCTTTACAATCTGACGAAAATATTTTTTTTTTTCATTTTTTTTAGCTTTGAGATACACTGAAGTAATAAAAAATCATGTTTTATTAGCTCAAAAGAGTTTATTTTAACAGATCGTTGAAAATTAAGTTAAAACACAAAGAAACCAACCAAATTTATTTCAAACACATTCTATGATTTTGATATAGTTTGGAAAACTTTGACTATGTCCATAATTAGGAACACATTGATAATAGGGTTCCTAGTTGTGGACATAAGCTTTTTTTAGCATTTCACGAAAAAAATATGGTTCTAACATACTTATTATTAAAATCATGATAAAATACAACCCGACAAAAAATTAAAAAAAAAATCGGATGACAAATTCTGCTTTAATCGTCCATTTCTAAATAGGTGTTTTTTAAGAAATTTGCTAACAATTCCATTCCATTTGGACAAACTTTGAAACAATCCGGATTTTACGAAAAATCCTGTGATAGAAAACTTGTTTGTTAAATGAAAGTTCACATGGTCCGTTACATTATCTTTTTTTTTATAATTATGATAATAGAAAAATAAGGTCAAAAACAGTCAAAATCGGACGGTATGTCAACATTAGGTACACTTGCCAAATTAGGAACACTTACCCTACTTGGTATGTCCGCCTTTTGCTGCAATTACACTCTGTAGGCGTCTTTTCGTCGAAATTGACAACTTCTGGGTAGTCGTGGGCGAAATCTTACGCCATTCCTCCTGCAAAACCACCTTCAACTGATTTTTGTTCTGAATCGTATGTTCACGAATATTCCGTTTGAGATGATCCCACAAATTTTCAATTGGGTTGAGGTCCGGTGATTGGGGAGGGTGTGGGAGTGTTGATTTGACATTGGAAAGGAGCCATTCCCTTACTAGCTTCGATGAATGTTTCGGATCATTATCCTGGACGAAATGAAAATCGGAACCGTGACCCAGCTTCATCGCACTGTCCTTCAAATTGTGCTTCAAAATGTCAAGATACATGAATCGATCCATCGTAGATTCAATGAATGTCAAGTTTCCGGTGCCATTTGCACTGAAAGCACCCCACACCACTACATGGCCCCACCGTACTACACCAAATTTTTCGGATCGGATTCAGTATTGCGCCATACTCTTACATGTCCGTCAGACCCAAAAATAATAAAATTTGCTTTCGTCAGTGAATATTACGTTCTGCCAGAACTCTTCTGGTCCCAGGACATACTTTTGAGCGTATTCCAGCAGCTTTTTCTTATTCTTAGCAGATATAAACGGCTTCTTACGAGCAACACGACCTCGGTAGTTTTTCTCATGAAGTATGTTCCGTACCGTTTGAGGATTGACTTGTATGTTTCCAAACTTCGTCAGGCTGTCAGCTAGTTTCGGGGCACTAATTTTGGGATTCTGACCAATTTCCCTGACAATGATGCGATGGTGACGATCCGTAAGCTTCAATTTGCGGCCTCTTCCTGGAGGAGTCTCCAGGGAGTTAGTCTTCTTAAAGTTCTGAAGGACATACTGAACAGACGATCGTGGCCGTTTTACTATAACTGCAATTTCGGACAAGCTTTTACCGTCATTCTTCAGGTCCACAATCAGTTTCCGGATGTCAACGGGTATTTTTTTGTGAGGAGCAGTCATTTTCCTGTTAATTATATCCACAAATTGTTGAAATCTACTGTTTTACGTTAAAAACCGTTCATTTTACCGTGTTTATCGCTCAGAACACTGGAAATTGTCTTGCTGAGATTCAACTCACATTTCTGCGTTTGACAGACTGACACATAACTGTTTACTTGACTAATATTTGAAAAAGGCCTAAGTGTACGGACAATTTTTTGACGTCGTTCTGGGACTTTTCTATACAAAATGAATTGGATTATTTTTAAGGTTTAATTCAGGCATGTAAAACTGGGGGTTTGCGGGCCGCATGCGGCCCCCGGCCTTGGTCAATGCGGCCCGCGTAGCCCCACTGATTTGTATGTAAAGTATTACTGTAAAAAACTAAAGTTGAATGTTACGTTTTCAACTGAATGCAAAGGTTTTTCGATTTTCAAATTTCCTCTCAAAAAAACAAGCGTAACATTGTTGCTCTGAACCACAGTTCGAGGTGATTCCCGCTACCGTGTAAGATTGTGTGTAAGCATTCATAGCGTAAACAACATAAATATCTTCTTTGTATTTTGGTTCTATTTTTTTTGTTTTACCGAAAGAACAACAGACATATTGTGATATTTTTTAAATTGAAGATAAACGTAAGCATGAATATCAATATTATTCATTGTAAAAAAGCACATCCAAAATAATCAAAAATTTTCCATTATTAAATTTGTGGCTCTGAATAATTTTATTTCAGTGACCACTTGTCCAAGGTTCAGTTAATTTTGTGGTAAGTGTGTTGGTTGCACCGGAATTGAACAAAAACATATCCCACCGCTGGAGTCTTCTTATTGTCTCAAACCTATCCGAATACGTGAGTATAAACTAGGCTTGCCAGATACTTTCAAAGAAAAGCGGGACATTTCACAACAAAAAAGCGGGACACAGCCGAAAAAAGCGGGACATTTAAGAAACTCTTAAAAAAGCTTTATTGTATTGCCAAACTTAAACGTATACCATCAGCCAAAGTAATTTATCGATAGTACACTAAGGTTTTCTTGTAACGCGGATTGATTTGGCTCAGTTTTTCTTACATGACTTCTATTTACACGGTTTTTTTTTATCATAAACACCGTTTATTTCCACGGTTCTTGCAAATAAACACGTTATTTGAGAGAAATATTTCATGTCCTACATGTAAATGGTGGATTTAATATCGCGTAAAACACCTTTGTGCATCTATGATTCTGTCGAAAAATCAAGATCTATAATAATTTGGAGACCCTCCTTACACAATATTTTCTTCATAACCAAAGTTATTTACATTGCATTGATTGAACGTGCTCCTAGAACGTTTAACTGAATCCGAATCTTATTGTAACTTTAGGGCTATTCAGTATTGTCTTTATGTAAACACTGAAAAAATTGATGCTAACTTTGAGAAAAAAAGACGTATTCAAATTTTTTTTGTTCTGAGTTGCTTATTTTGAGAAAATAGACGTATTCTGAAGATTTTTTGTTGAGTGAATGAATTTAAATTGATGATAATGTTTGATTTTTTCCAGAGTAAGTCAGTGAATTTCGCAAAAGTTCTCCATGAAAAAAGCGGGACGGCGGGACATTCAACAAAAAAGCGGGACATGTCCCGCTTTTGCGGGACGGATGGTAACCCTAGTATAAACAGCATACATTTTCAATAACACTAGATAACAATATTTTTTATTCGTTAATTGAGAGTCATTTTTAATACCATTTCAGTCACTGAATTTAAAAAAAATTAAATCCGAAAAATCTGATTAGAGCAGTTTTTGAAATATGTACTGTAAAATGAAAAAAAAAACAATTGTGTTTTTAAAAAAATATCTTCAGCTGCTGTTCATAAAATTTTCTTTTTCTATAATCTGACCAATAAACTGCTCTTCGCAGATATTTTTTCGACTTCTATTCGGGTTCAGAGCTCGATTTTAAATTTGAAACTTGACGTCAATAAATGAAGTTCAGTTTTTTGTAAACAATTGCTATCACATCATATGAGGCCCTCAGAGCCAAAGGGATATACAGTGTACAAAAGCTACTTTCGAGATAGTACGCTTCAAAGTTTCTTTGTTGTGCGATTTTCTATATATGCTGTTTGGGAAGTTGTGTTTGTCCGTTCAAAAAAGGATGAAGATAAAATTATAAAAATCTTAAATAAGCACTGAATCAAGATTTTAATACAACTAATGGTACAAAATTGCACACAAAATTGCACACAAATAAGGGAGACCGCAGCAATTTCAAATTTTCTCACTTTCAATGTGTAATTCACCAAGAGGCATTATGCGCAAAGCAATTAAAGGCTTTCCTGCCACAAAATATTAAAAAGATTTTGCTACGAGAGGAAATAATATTATTTTTGGAAATGACAGGTGAACCTGTTGGACAACTTCAAGCAGACGACTGGGTTCAGGATTTGGCATTTGCCGTTGATCTCACTGGCCACCTGCAAAATTTGAACTTAAAACTTCAAGGAAAAGAAAAAAATATCATAACTGCTTGTGTTGATGTAAAAAACTTTCAAGCGCAGTTACGCTTATGGATCAACCAAATTTCCAAAGAAAAAACCTGTGCACTTCTCTACGTGTCAAGAACTGAAAAGATCTAATGAGGCTGCATCATTTGGTAAATACATACTTCACCTAGAATCGTTACTAGCTACAAAAACTTCTCGCCGTTCGAGATTATCTGATACAAATTTATCATCAATAATTAAAGCGTCAGTGACAAATTAACTTCAACCTGATATTAATAAACTAGTATAAACATTATAATATAAGAATGTTAAACATTAAAAGCTTTAATAAAAATTTAACGCAAAATATCATTCCAAGTTTACTTATAACTATATTCCATTGTATTGTATCTAATCTCTGCGAAACTCATATGTTATGTTTTCTAACTGATTTTGGCTGCGGCCCTCTACGTCATAGAAATTGTTTAATGCGGCCCGCACCAGGGGTGCCAGGTGGTTTCATCAAAAATCAGGACAACGCGGGGTTAAAAATCAGGATTTTTCAGGACACCTCTTGATTTATGAAAATAATAAGGATTTCAGTATAGATTGCATAATTTAAGGCGCAATATAGGTGCTGTATACACCTCGATTTATGCAACTACAGCAAGCAGCTTGTTGGCTGGCCGATAGTTCATATCGAAAACATTATATACATATCATCTGAACCGAAGATTACCATCTGTTGAATGGTTTTAACTATTTTATGACCCACTTATTCGATTTTCTCATAGTTTAACTACAAATTCGATCATATTAAAGAACTTTTTATGAAAATCAGGACAAATCAGGACATTTTAGGGGCTAATTTTCAGAAATCAGGACAAATCGAGAGTTTTTGAAAAATCAGGACGGGCCCTCGAAAATCAGGACAAATCCTGATAAATCAGGACACCTGGCACCTCTGGCCCGCACACCTAAACGAGTTTGACATGCCTGGTTTAATTCATAAACATTTTTAATACACCCAAAAGAATAAAGAAATTTTTTCTACGGGATTTTTCACGTAAACTATGATTTTGCTGCATAATATCGATTCTACGTGTGTTTTTAGTAAACAAAGTGTGTAACGGAAGCCCTGGTAGTAACGACTTAACTTCCACATAATTGTTGCATGAATTTCACGTAAAGTCTAAGTGAATGATTTCAATCCGTTTTGTGCGTTTGTCTTAAGCGTGTGGTTGTAAATTCTTATAAGAAAAGGGAATTGTTAGCCAACTGATTTCGTTAGCTGTTGTAAAACTTTTGTGTCTAATGGAACTGTGGATCCAGCTTTGTCTTTTCGGTAAGTGATAATGATGCTTATGATAATCATGAATTTATTTTCGTTTTTCATCCCCTTTTAGCAATGGACACAACTCATCTTTCGTTGAACCTGGTGACGATCGCTCGTTTTTTAGTTGGACTGTACGGAAAAGATGTTCAACAGAACATATGAACGCAACAAAGGTGATTTATTTTTTATTTAAATAAGAAATTTATTTAATTAAATCATACTTTTAAATTTTTGCAGGATTTCAAAAACCAAGCGATCTGCGGGAATTAAAGGAAAAGTGATAAAATGGGTGTGAAAATAAAGTTTATTTTCAATTAAATTTGGTTTTATTTTTTACCATAATAAACAAACTGAAAATACAAAGTAAAAACAACATTAATTTCATTGCTATACCAAAAATATTCTCAGAAGCTTTTAAAAATACACGGCGTTGAACGTACTTAAATAATTTATTTTTATTTACATAGTATTCCGTCTCACGACATAACTTGACGAACACAATTCCTAAAACGTACTTAAAATTCACGTAAATTGTGGGTGAGTTCCATGAAGCACGAATTTACGTGAAAATCATTTGGATAAAAATTATGTAGTTTTTCACGTAGCCGCTACGAGCAGATTATTTTGGTTCACCCAAAATAATCTGCACGTAGCGGCTACGTGAAAAACTACATAATTTTTATCCAAATGATTTTCACGTAAATGCTACGAAAAAAATGCGTAAACGCGTCCCTATAAGAATTCGTGCTTCATGGAACTCACCCACAATTTACGTGAATTTTAAGTACGTTCAATGCCGTGTATTTGTAAAAGCTACTGGGAATATTTTTAGTATAGGAATGAAATTAATGTTGTTTTACTTTGTATTTTCATTTTGTTTATTATGGTAAAAAATAAAACCAAATTTAATTGAGAACAAACTTTATTTTCACACCAATTTTATCACTTTTCCTTCAACTCCCGCAGCTCGCTTGGTTTTTGGAATCCTGCAGAAATTCAAAGTATGATTTAATTAAAAAAATTTATTGAAATAAAAAATAAATCACCTTTGTTGCGTTCATATGTTCTGTTGAACATCTTTTCCATACAGTCCAACTAAAAAACGAGCGATCGTCACCAGGTTCAACGAATGATGAGTTGTGTCCATTGCTAAAAGGGGATGAAAAACGAAAATAAATTCATGATAATCATAAGCATCATTATCACTTACCACAAAGACAAAGCTGAATCCACAGTTCCATTAGACACAAAAATTTTACACCAGCTAACGAAATCAGTTGTCTGACAATTCCCTTTTCTAATAAGAATTTATAACCACACGCTTAAGACAAACGCACAAAACGGATTGAAATCGTTCACTTAGACTTTACGTGAAATTTTTGCAACAATTATGTGGAAGTAAAGTCGTTACTACCAGGGCTTCCGTTACACACTGTGTTTACTAAAAACACACGTAGAATCGATATTATGCAGCAAAATCATAGTTTACGTGAAAAATCCCGTAGAAAAAATTTCTTTATTCTTTTGGGTGTTGTACTAATCTAGAAAAAGGACAAGTTTCTGCAGGGAATTGTAGTATTTTTGTTGACTGAAAAAGTGCATTTTTGATTGTTTGGATTTCAAAGAGCGTGCTGTACGGACAATTTTTTGATACAGTGTACGATATGAAGTGTTTCTGATTCAGTCGATCGGTTTTAGAAAATGCTGTTATACGATTAGAAATATTTGTATATTGGCTCAAACAAGTTGGTTACTCCCTAAGAATTATTTTCAATCAAAGCAATCAAATAACTGATAGGAAAAAAACTACAAGTTATCACGAAAAGAAAAAAGATCTGGTCGAACGATGGATCCTACAAGTTGCTTCGAACTTTCTGTATCGATACAGCTAATCTCGAAGACTACTGCTCACCGTCGGGGGAAGGCTCTAGAGCTGCACTTAGGCGGCATCCATAAATTACGTAACGCAAAAAATGCACTTTTTTGACCCCCTCCCCCCCGTATGTCACAAATCGTAACGCTTCGACGTACCCCCCTATGAAAATTACGTAACGCTGATAATTACCTCCCCCCCTCCACCGATTTTCTCATGTTTTTAAAAACTGATTTTCGAAGGTAAAAAAAAGATTTTAACCTAAATTTTTTTAACGTTCTTTAAAACGGAATTAATATCGATCAGAATCGTTTCTTAGTACTCATTGATGATATAATTCTCTGATCAAATAAATTGAATGTCTTATTGCGAGTTGCTCTGTGCATGTAAACTGATGATTAACCTTGTTTACTTAATTTTGTTCAAAGTGAATAACTTGTTACTCCACTTAGTAATATTCGTCGGAATAATCAAAATTGATTTTTTTTAATCAATTGAGAAAAAATAGTAAAATTTCCGTCTTAAGATTGAATTGAGCTCTCGGGAATAAATGTAATCAATATTCGGTTTTCCAACGGTTATTTCACGGATATCCAATACACATTTTAAGGAATCTATCTCAGAATCTTTAAAAAGGAGAGCTTACAATCCAGTTTCAATCATATTGAAGCTCACAATTTTTAAGCTGATTTTAGTTTGCATATTATTCTGCCAAAATTGCATGATATCAAAATAGCTGCAATCAAACTGAATTTTTTAAGGAAAAAATCGTTACGTAACGATGAGCATACCTCCCCCCCTCCCCTATGTCACAATTCGTAACGATCGAAATTACTCCCTCCCCCCCCCCTAGGAGCGTTACGTAATTTATGGATGCCCCCTTAGTTGCCTTCGAACTTTATGAAAACAAACATCAAATAAAAAAGTCCTCTGATAAACTTTTGACTTTGCAAATTTATTTAGGCTGTTCCGATCGAGCAGCTTACATCACAAAAAATTCTTCACTTACCCCGGTTTTGGGGTTTTTTCAACCTCAAACTCACTCTTGAAAATTTGTGTTAGTGTTAGCAATCGAAAGATGCAATCATTTTCCGATGCTAATGTTTATGGCATTTTTATTGTGAAAAACAAATTTATAGTGTGTTAAAGAGTGATCAAGTTCTTTAATATTGTGAACAGTGCAATTTCCAAGCATCGGTAGTACGGTGTTGAATTCAACAGATCAACTTGGACCGGATTTTTATTTGGACTTGGCTCTATTCCGCCGATAAGTATTTTTCCTCTTTCTTTTGTGTTTGTCTCGATACGATCGCACACGATCGTGTTTGGTGTGTTTAAATGAAGCGGCTTCAAGCCGTTTCCAATAGATTGGTAACAGAATCTGATGTGTGTGTGGAGATGGATGAACGCTTGAGAGTGAGTTCCAAGCTGTGTACTGGTTGTGATGGGAGAATCTTAGAAACACAGGAACAAGTTCTCTGTTATGGAAGTTGTTTGAATGTTTATCACATCAGCTGTTTGCCCAGCGCGGTGTGCTCAAGCTACGATGTATTGAAACAAATTAAAAATGCTGTTTTTGTTTGTGACGAGTGTGTTGAAAAACCTAGTTGTGACATAAATTTGAATAAACTGATGGAAATGATAAAAGCGGTGGATGCAAAAGTTGAAAAGTTGGATAAAAAATTGAGTAATCCTATTAATCTAAATAAGCAAATTTTAAATGTTGCATGCGATGAAATAAATTCAGTTTCTAAGACAGAAGTCAATGTCAGTAATCATGTTGCCCGGTATCAGTTGCGTTCTAATTCCAAAAAACGTAAACTGGATGACGGTGATAAAATTCCAAACGTATCCTATTCTGACGTATTGAAATCAAATGTTTCTCAAACTAAAGTTGGTTCAGTAGTCAATGAACAAGTCCAAACAAAAAAGATTCAGGTGAGAGAAATTGAATCAGTAGATAAAGACATAAACAGTACTACGCTGAGAAAATTAGGAGAAACTGTTCGTTTAAAACCGTCTGCTGAACAGAGTATCGAAATCACGCGTAAAGAGCTAAGATCATCTTTAGATCCAGTATCGCTGGGAGTAAAAACAGTTCGCTATTTAGAATCCACGGGAGAAGTACTAGTAAGATGTTGGACGAAAGAACAGGCAATTCATTTCATGGCTCATTCTCAGAACGTATTCGGAAAGAAGTACATCGTTGAAATAAAAAAACCTGCAAGACCTAGGGTTAAAATTGTGGGTTTTGAGGAAACAGACAATTTTAATGATCAGGATTTTATAAAAACTTTAAAACAACAAAATACTTTGACCGAATCGGAAATCGTTGTAGTAAAAACCGAGAAAAATAAAAGATGGAAGCACAAACCTATGATAGCCACGATTGAAGTCGACACGGGAACCTTCGCAACATTGATGAAACGCGGAAAAGTCAATGTTGGCTGGGATAGGTGTAGAGTTTACGAAGCAATACATGTGCGTCGGTGCTACAAATGCTGGAAATTTGGTCATAAAGCTGATCAATGCAAGGAACAGGCTTGTTGTGCAAAATGTGCAGAAAGTCATGAAACTAATGAATGTACGTCTGATTACGAAAAATGTACCAACTGTTATAACTTCAATTGTATAGAAAACTCTGAGTCAGGGAAATTAGATATTTATCATCCTGCGTGGAGCTATGAGTGTGAACTATACAAAAAACAACTTTCAAAAGCTAGGAATTTCATAGATTATGGCAAATAGCAAACAATGTCGGAGATTCTGTATTTAAACGTATGTGGATTGATGTATCATTTTGATGAGATTTGCGTTGTCATTGAAGGTGTAAAACCTTTTGTTGTTGTATTAGTTGAAACTCATCTTACAGAAGAAGTGAATCCGAACACTTTTAACTTAATTGGTTACACAATGTTCAATTGTTTCTCGCATTCGAAACATACAGGAGGAGTTACTATCTATGTACAAAATGTATTTAAGGTAGACATTTTATTGAATGCTTACCTAGAAATGAACTGGATACTGACATTAAAATTGAGAGATGAAAGGAAAAGTATCATCGTTGGTGGAATTTATCATTCACCTAGCGCTAGTGATGCTCGTTTTATAGACATTCTGGAAAATCTCTGGTTGAGTGAGTGTGTGCACGACGATATTGATAATATTTTTTGTGGAGATTTTAATATCAATTTCAATTGTAAAGCCGAGTGCAGGGAATTGAAAAGAGTTATGGACGCTAGTGGTTTTCGACAAGTTGTATCCCAAGATACTCGAATAACGGTTTCTTCCAGTACTAGAATCGATTTAGTATTTACTAATATTGAAAGCGCAGAGACAACTATTCTATCGGATTTACGTATATCAGATCATGAGTCAGTTAGTGTTTTTGTCGGCCTGAGATTAGAAAATGCAGAAGTTATAAATACTCAAATGGTAAATGATTGGAGTCGGTACAATAGAAACGAATTATGTCAGATTATTGAGTCAAGCTTGCCCTCACTGGTTTGTTCAGATTTTAACGAATTGGTTAATCGTTTTGATTTTCTACTCAGAGACAGTGTCAAGGCACTTGTGAATGAAAAAAGCATCAATAAAAAATTAGTAAATCATTGGTACCATGGAGATCTTCGACAATTGAAAACAAAACGAGATAACTTATACAAACAGTTTCTAAGTCAGAAATGTGAGAGGCGTTGGCTCAAATATAAAATGGCTCGAAACGAATATTCACAAAAAATTAAGGAAGCTAAAAATATCTCAGTTCAAAATGAACTTGAAAGAAACAAGAATAATGGTAAACTTCTATGGAAATCTATAAAACGTTTGGCCAATCCAAATGGTGTCAAAGTTGAGTCAGTTTGTTTCGATGGTGCTGAATATACAAATGAATCCGATATTGCTGAAAAGTTTAACAACTATTTCATTGATAGTGTCATGGAAATCCATGATAGCATTGCAGCTGGTTCAAATGTCGGATTAAGTCAGATAAATTATAATTGTGGAAGTTTAAGCTCTTTTGAAAATGTTTCTTTTCAAGAGTTTTGGGAAATTGTGAACAACATGAAACCCACAGCGGGCATTGATAACGTCTCATTGAAAGTTTTCAAAGATTCGCTAACAGTATTAGCTAGCCAGTTGATCGAAATTATAAACACGAGTCTGCAATCAGGTATCATGCCAGATACATGGAAGTTTTCGACTGTTATCCCTGTGCAAAAACAGAAGAATACGCGTGAAGCAACCTTATACCGACCGATAAACATGTTAGAGTTGCAAGAAAAAGTGCTAGAATTAGCAGTGAAACGACAATTGGTATCTTTTATTGAGTCAGGAGATATTTTGATCGACGAACAGTCTGGATTCAGGAAGAAACATTCGACGGAGACTGCAGTAAATTTGTTGTTACGTAACTGGAAAGGTAACATTGAAAAGGGCAACTACACAGTCGCTGTATTCCTTGATTTTAAAAGAGCGTTCGAAACAATTGATCGAATGAAGCTATTGGAAGTTTTAGTAAGAATTGGGATAAACGGCACAGCCTTAAAGTGGTTTCAAAGTTATTTAGGTAAAAGGATGCAAAGGACTAAGTTTGGTTCTGCGTACTCGCAGTACAGAGAGAATAAATTGGGAGTTCCTCAAGGCAGTGTCTTGGGACCAATTTTGTTTATTCTATACATCAACGACTTGAAAATGTGTTTGCGAGGCGGTCACCTTAAATTGTTTGCAGATGATTCAGTGTCCTATTGGACTGGTGATAACTTGGACCTTGTGATGCAAAAAGCAAATGCTGATTTAGAAAACATTACCGAGTTTTTGAAACAAAGAAAATTGTGTCTGAATCTCGACAAAACCAACTGGATGATAATTGGAAATCGCAAAATTGTTGATTGTCCAAGCTTACTGATTGATGGATGTATAATTGAAAGAGTGTGCCAGACAAAATATCTTGGAATTCAAGTCGATGAAAAGCTTAACTTCATTGATCATGTAGACTACACTATCAAGAAAATAGCAATTAAATATGGTGTTCTTTGCCGAATAAACAGATTTTTGACTTTCTGGTCAAAAATTATTTATGTGAAGTCAGTTATTATGCCGCATTTTGATTACTGTTCCACAATTTTACTTCACGCTTCAGACTCGCAAATCAAGCGACTACAGAGGATCCAGAACAAAATAATGAGAATTGTAATACGTTGTAATCGCTACACTCCAAGTGCTGTTATGCTGGACATGCTACAATGGCTATCAGTCAAGCAAAGGATTGCCTACAATAGCTTAATGTTCGTGCATAAAATCAAAAACGGAATGTTACCGTCATACTTAACTGAGGATTTACAGTACGGGAATGCCATACATAGCCATAATACAAGAAGAGCACGAGATTTTAGATTACCAACTGCAAGGAAAGAAATGACAAAAAGATCTATTTTCTACAATGGTTTGAAAATGTACAACAGCTTACCACAATGCATTAAGGACTGCACAAACATAGTCAGCTTTAAGAAAATGACAGTACACTACGTAAAGCACAACATTTAAAATATGTACGAATTATAAAAATGTGATGGAAATGTCATGTGATATCAGACAGAGAATCTGTACAGTGATGGACATACGCGGGAGTTGAAAGACTGAGATGTACAGAAAAGACATAAATATGTTAACACAATTATCCAAAGGATAACCTGTCCCTCCCACTTCTAAAGAGGCGTATGGGGTGGAGGAAGGACCCAAATGGGCCTGTGGGACCATCACAAAAAAAAAAAAAAAAAAAAAAAAAAAAAAAAAAAAAAAAAAAAAAAAAAAAAAAAAAAAAAAAACCTCGGTCTACAGGTTTCTACGTTGCACTAACAGTTTGATTTTTCTTCCTGGCCGGCTTACTAACGTCCTACAATCCGATGTTGGCCTTTTTCGAACTAAAATTATCACGCGTTATCGCAACAATTGAATCCGAAAATCCGATGCGCGAACAAAACAAAAATAAACTGTAAATTTTACCCATTGTGTTCATTCAGTCACTCACCTGGGGATGAGCCCCAGTCACTTTACCCACATCGACTCCGGGAATTAGGTGACAAAACTCACGGTGACTCCGAGGTGAGGTGACAATCGTCACGTCACGCGCGGCGCAGAATAAGGGCCAAACTCACTCTTGATTTCAGTGTGATTTATCCCTCCCCGCACAGCAGACGAAAAAAATACTACTCTCTTTCACTGGACAAGCCGACTGGAGGAGTTTTGTCATCCATGCTCAGGTTCACATAAAATATAAAACAAAATGATTCGTTTGGCATTTTGAAAGTTTAAAAAATTAGATCATGTTTTGCCATGTAAGCTTTGTCTTCTTAAAGTTTTGGTTGGGATTATTAACATAGTTTATCGTTTTCATATTATTGAATAACTAATACTTATGAGGTTTGCTGATAAAAATTTATAATAACTTCCTTTGAATGTTTATTCATCCTATTACGAAACACATGTTTAACTAAGGTTGCAAGATTGCCCGAATTTATCTGGACTTGCCCGCATACTAGACACAAAATTTGTGGAAATCCGGTCGCCCGGGTTGTTTGTTGGAAAAGTACGGATTTTTCCCGGATTTTTTCACATTATTTTAAAACGTAATAAAAAAACAAAAATTGAATTATTAGAATTTTTCATTTTTACATTCAAATAGAAATTTTACAGCTTTATCCAAATAATCATGACTTGTGTTTGGAAACATGGATTTTTTTTTCAAACCACAAAAAACATGATAAAATAATCCAACGAAAAAAGAGTTTTTAAAACGTACATTTGCTTTACAAACATTATTTGATATTTGGGCTTATTTTATTTGTGTACGAGGCATTGGAGTATATAACCTTTAATTTCTGCATATTGATTACTGTTTGCATACTCAAAGGCGCTTATCGCGCTTACTGTTTAAAAAAAAAGCAAATGTGCATATTTATGAAAACAAAATGTTAAAGTCATTTGGTGAAAGCTTTATTCCTGTTCAAGAATGATTCTAACGAATGAAAGGTTTCTCAGTACAGTTCTGTAATAAAGTAGCTCGAACTGCTGGCAATCATTTCCTTCCTCGGCTAATGGATCATATTTCGATTGTTCTCACACATGTACCCGTCACTTTCAACTCAAACTCATAATTGCTACATTTGAAGTAAACATATCCCGTTCTTGTTTGTTCAACAAACAAAATGAATCAAAGACAACAACAACAGCACATCGTTACTTTTGAAACTACTCAAGTTGTCTCTCGCTGCTGCTGCTATGAATGCAAGTAAGATAATCGTTTTAGTTAAAGCTCACAGAGCGTGTAATTATTATTAATGCATTTGATTCGAGCTGTTCCTCCATGCGCATTGCCGTACGGGAGCAGCACAATTTAATATCCGAGTGAGTGATTCGAATTTCAACTTCAAAGGAACGACCATATTGACGTCCTTCGCAAACGGGCAGGCCAGTCGGAGCTTAATAACTTCCACCCACTCACTCGATAGACGAATAATGCAACTTATTACAAATAATCTGGCTACAATCACCGGTACCGGGTTTGCTTGAGCTAGAAAAATCTTTTATTGCAACCTAAATCCGTTAACCGCTCAAGAGTAATTGTAGCAGGAATTGTTGCAATGCATCATTGTTCCCGTTGTTCAGATCTTTCACTTCTTTTTTTGAAATGCCGTGAACAGGTGACAGATTTCTTGTTTCGAAACCGGATGAACTTTCATTTCTTAATTTTTAAATAGAGCAGCTCTGTAACCGAATTGGGCATGCGAAAAGAGGGTCTCCAGGAGCCTTGAAAAAGCGTGTCCGGGATCCTAAAGTCCGGCAGGATTCGGGCTTTAAAGAGGATGAAAGGAAAGGCCAAGTTCCCGAAGCGCCAACTTGGTGGCAGTCGGTTGAGCGGAAAAGAGAGCGAGGTCCCCGTCAGCGAGAGCGAAGCCACTGCGTAGGGCACGCAATTGCCAGGTCTGCCCTCTGCAGGGAAATCCAGACAAGCAAAAAGGCACGATTCAGGCTACTCTGCGAGGACGCCAATGATAACTCCTAGGGCGACGCTTACAGGATTGTCATGGCCAAGATGCGAAGTGGAGGTGCGCCAGAGGAATCGTGTCCAAACAAACTGTGTGAGATCGTCAACGAGCTGTTCCCACAACACGGGGAAGTTACATGGCCGAAGGTCCCATACGACTGGGATACGAGTGAAGAGGAGCAGATTTCGCTGGAGCATCTGCGCGATATCGCTAAGTCCCTTCAGTTGAAAAAA
Organism: Uranotaenia lowii; assembly: GCF_029784155.1. NCBI lineage: Eukaryota > Metazoa > Arthropoda > Insecta > Diptera > Culicidae > Uranotaenia > Uranotaenia lowii. Next base: position 234,760,892 of record NC_073692.1, on the reverse strand, counting down.
GCTCCCAAATGTAGCAGTGAAGGCCGCGCTCATGGAACATCCTGAAATGTCAGTTGTTAGCGCTGAAGGTCATCACTGCAACAGTACGTGGATGATAGGGTCTTCTCAGACGTATAGAAGCAATAGCAATTGGTACTCCTGAAGCGATTGGTGCTGGAAAGGTGGTACTGAACAGGATCCAGCTCTACACCGAAAGTGCGAACGGTCTATCCGATAAACAGTTCGGTTTTCGGAAAGGCCGCTGTATGGTGGATGCCATTCGACGTTTCATCGAAGGGGCAGACGAAGCCAGACTGATGAAGAGGAGAGGTGACCGGTTTTGCGCAGTGGTCACCCTTGACGTGAAGGACGCCTTCAACAGCGTCAGTTGGGCTGCGATTGCGTCGTCGCTCATTCATATGAGGATTCTGGCATATATCTGTAGGATGGTGGAGTGTTACTTCCGTAATCGCCAACTACAGTATATGACCAGCGAGGGACTGGAAACAGTGAGCGTCTCGGCAGGGATTCCACAAGGATCGATACTTGGCCCGGTATTATGAAACATTGTCTACGACGAACTGCTGAGACTGCAGAGTGTGACGAGTGAGACTTGTGGGATTCGTCGACGATGTGGTTCTCCTGGCATCGGGCCCATCAACCGGAGAGGTCCAGCTACTCGCCACAGTAGCTATTGAGAAGGTGGAAAGTTGGATGCGCTCCAAAAGCTTTCGTCTGGCTCACCACAAGACAGAAATGGCGCTGACCAACCTGATTTCAGCACAATCAGGGACGATTGCAGTTGAATCGTGCGCAATCGAATCCAAGCGTGCGATCAAGTACCTGGGGGTGATGATCGACGACAGGTTGAGCTTTACGGCCCACGTCGACTACGCCTGTTAAAGAGCAGCAAATAAGCGGTCGAAAAACTCGGCGATCCGCTGCAGCAGAAGGAGGGTCCTAGCGATCGTGACCTCATTCATTTTGCGGTGACCAGTGTTACCTGCAAAAGCTCTGCAGTGCGCAGCGGCTGATGAACCTGCGAGTAATCAGCGCATACCGGACGGTGTCCCCGGTTGCTGCTGATGTTGTGGCGAGGGTCATGCCCATCTCGGTCTTGCTAGAGGAGCATATCTTCTGCTACGAGCACAGGCTAATGCCCGATGTGCGGAAACATGCCAGAAAGGCCTCGATGTCCAACTGGCAGCACCAGTGGGATAGCTCAGAACGTAGCCGGTGGACCCATCGCTTGATCCCTAACGTCGGATCCGGTGGATTTCTGCATGACACCGTTCTTGATTGGTCACGGATGCTTTATGCAGTACCACCATCGGTTTGGACACGTGGCCTCGCCATTCTGCGCAACGTAGTGTAGTTGTGTAGTGTAGTGCAGTTGAGCACGTGGTGTTCAACTGTCCGAGGTTCGATGGGGTACGCGCTAACATGCTTGCCGCCTGCGGAACATACACGACAGCCGATTAAAAAAATATAATAATAAGATTTTCGATCGACTGGTAATTGGATGTAATATTTTTTATTTACGGCACTTCAGTCTATTATTTTTAAGATGATATTATATTTACTCCAACGTTTCAAGACTGATTAGTCTCATCTTCAGGGAAACTACAAAAGTTGTGAATACTTAAATTTAAAAACACTAAATTGATCTTAGCATAATCTTTGTCCTACTTAAAATATTGTCATCTTTTCTGTCACTTTTGTTAAGTTTAATGTCTGGATTGTTCACTATTTTTGTTGTTTCTATGGAAGGTAAAATTATGGTTGAATAATGATTTTTGATTTTGAATTTAGCTTAGCTTAGCTTAGCTTGGTTGACTACTCATATCCACCTTAAATCATTGAACTTGAAATGCTGTGTAGATATGATAATTCATCAAAAATATACAAAAAAAAATTAAACTTCTGATAACATAATTATCTAGTTCTTTACTCAATTTACGCATTTCAAATTCCATGATCTCTGGCGTGGCTAAGCAGAACAAGTTCTACCTCGCCAATGGTTGCTACTCCGTGATTAATCGAGGCCATCAATTTTGCACAAAGTCCAAAAGAATGGTGCTTGGGATTAGCAGTACATTCTCAATGTACAAAACTCATGCTCTCCTATTCTATAAATGATTAATAACGGCGCCGGCCACGTCCTAGTAGTCAATGGGGAAAAAGGAAGGAATGTTAGTTTGATACTCTTTAGGTTCAACTAGCAACCTCATGCTCCAGCATACTCCAAAAATAGTTTTGAAATAGTCAGAACCAGAGATAAGTTAGTATCACAAACTATGGAAACCGTCTATACGTCTGCGAATCCATACTCAAGCATCAAAGGAAGGGGTTGTGTTAGTTAATGAAAGGTAGAGATCAGGATCCATTTTGGTGAATGGTGCGATCGAGTTTTCCTACACCTCCTATGCTCCTAGATATTTCCTAAGGAATCTCCTATTTCTATCTTTGAGGCAGTGATAAGAAATTTAATAGAAAATGAAAAAATATTCTAAAATTTTCTAAGCTAACTTGTTTTCCTAGCTGTTATTCCTGCTACATTAATGTATTTTCAAAAACGACTTTTCAGGGTAAAAATACTTCTATCAAACTTCAAAGAATATTTATAAGGAGACATAAAGAAAACTAAAGTTTTGTTAATGAATGAAGTGATCCTCTATTTTTGTTTATTTTACTTTATCAATTTGTTATGTGAATTGTGATGATTGAATAAGATCGTTTTTGGAAACCCATCAACATAAATCAACTCTTTGCCTCACAATTATGTTAACGGTTATTTTAGTTCCTTAATTAAGGTCGATACTGTTGTTAATGATTTTTGATTTTGAATTTGTTATACAAAGTCTTACCAAATAAATATGATTAAAATCTACACAGTGAATTTGAAAAACTATGGGTAAACGGCTATTTTGAAAATGGAGTCTGATTTGTGGTACTAAGTTTTGGTTTTGGCGTTTAATGGACGGCTATTGGCTATGTTGAGAGTGAGTGTCTTTTTTGGTAGGAAGACACTCACTCTCAACATAGCCAACACGCTAACTTTTGGCTACCCCTTAAAGGCGTAAAATTGACCCGTTATTGAGAACCTCCACTATCTGTCAAATGAAGGGTCATTTTAACGGATCAATATTACCCCTTATTTCGAAAAGCTCGAGTCCGCTTCAAAGGGGTAGTTCTAGATGTAACATTGAAAGCGTTATTATTTATTGGGTGAATTGTGATTGATGCGAAAGATTGTAAGTATTTTATGATGTATTTATTTTGTTCCTTTTGTTCGATTTTAATTATTCATGTTATTTTTTCAGAACTGCACAGTTCCGGATGAGGGCGGTGAAAAATTTTAAGCCAATGGACGAAACCGGAATCGCAGTGGATTAACATAATGGTAAAAAAAAATGGTGAATAAATTTTGCTATTGTCTTGTTTCAATAAACCAAATCAAAAATGATATTTTGTTGTCGTTTAATTCCCAGCAAATTTGAATTTGAAATTTCAGGAGCTGCTTATGGGAAATATGTTAACATATTTCCCATAAGCAGCTCCTGAAATTTCCACCATATGAAAGCGTCTCAAATAAGGGGTAATTTTCATCCGGTATGAGCGTTTGGAATAAAGGGTAATTTTGACCCGCTACAAGCGTTATGAAGCTGAGTACCCCTTAAGGGGTACAGCGACTATATCCTTAAAAAGGAGTTCTCCCAGTCTTATTGAATAACGGGTCAAAAGTATTCGTTAAGGGGTAGCCAAAAGTTAGCGTGAATAGCCGTCCATAAAACGCCAAAACCAAAACTTAGTACCACAAATCAGACTCCATTTTCAAAATAGCCGTTTACCCATAGTTTTTCAAATTCACTGTGTAGATTTTAATCATATTTATTTAATAAGACTTTGTATAACAAATTCAAAATCAAAAATCATTATTCAACCATAATTTTACCTTCCATAGAAACAACAAAAATAGTGAACAATCCAGACATTAAACTTAACAAAAGTGACAGAAAAGATGACAATATTGTAAGTAGGACAAAGATTATGCTAAGATCAATTTAGTGTTTTTAAATTTAAGTATTCACAACTTTTGTAGTTTCCCTGAAGATGAGACTAATCCGTCTTGAAACGTTGGAGCAAATATAATATCATCTTAAAAATAATAGACTGAAGTGCCGTAAATAAAAAATATTACAAATATAATAATTTTCCTAATTTCATAGACTTGGCACCCTTGAACACCCAAACAAAAACAAAACACGAACATCTGTGTATCGCTTTTCCACAGGACGAATTTGTCGATATTGGTACCGGAAAATCGCGTTTATCGTGCGCCCTTCTCAAAAATCGATTCTGTTCTCCAAGGTTTCAGGTAAGAACTGAGGCCTCCTGCTAAAGAAGTGTTCGTGTTGAACTGTCAATATATATTAATTGGTTGAAGCACAGAGAACAGACGTACAAGCTCGAACAAAAAATCTTCAAAAAAGTGTGTAAAATTTCAAATGCTGACATCCAAAAAATACGTTGAAAATTGACTTAAAACAGTGCCATCTGTTGCGCAGTTTAAAAGTTACAAATCAAAATTTCAAGTGCCCAAACAACTTTCTTTTAATTTACGTAACGTTTCGGTTTACTTTTCGTCACCCATCATTAGATGTCCCCCAGAGTATCGCGAAAAGTTAGGTAAATTTGCAAATAAAAATAAGTTGTTTCAATTACCGAAAAAAGTCAATAGGTAAAAACCGTATTAAAGTACCGGTGATAAACTTTTATTCATTTCTATTTTTGCACCACTGAGGCAGTCGAAGCAACTAAGTTTTAGCACTTCTTGAACGGTTATCATCAGAGGACGAATCGGCTATATCCAGTCAATTAGGAACATTATTGACGATCAGCCTTCTCCATCAGAATTGATTCTTGACATCTTAAAGCGGGTTACTTTCAACTATCACTTTTGCATCCCATTGCAAAAATTGGCACTTCTAGCTTGAAGGAAACAGCGATAAACTTATTAGATATTTTACCATTATGCAACTGGACGAAAGTGTTACGAAACTTTTCCAGCAATTTTCTTGAAACATGCTAGAAAGTTCATACAACCTGTTCAAAATGACCAAAATTTTTGTTTTTTTTCTCAGTTTGGGTTTGACAGTTCTCTTTGGTGTGTTTGGAGACATCTGGTGGCCCATGTACATGTACTCTTTTTCGAACAAGAAATGGGCGTACTCTTCTTTTTGTGAAATTTTACCAAATGTACTCTTTTTTTGTTGAAAGACATTTGATCAGAAAAACCAACGCATGTCTTCCATTTTATGAAGTTGTTTCACATCTTTTGCAAAAACTACGAAAGCTTCTAACAAATTGCTTCAACATTTTGTTTTAATAACCATGCACTTTTAGTCATTATAAACATTGAGCGCAATAAGCGCCTTTGAGTATGCAAACATTAATCAATATACAGCTTGTAGACGAGACAAGAGAGCCTGGACAAACTCCCTAGCCGAAGAGGGAGAAAGAGCCGCCGCCAATGGAGATATCCGATTACTTTATGACATTTCTCGCCGCCTCAGTGGTGGGAGGACTAATGCAAGAATGCCGCTGAAAGACCGAGCAGGTCAGTTATTGACCGATCGAACAGATCAGCTCAAACGATGGACTGAGCACTTCGAACAACTCTTCCGAGTCACGAATAGCGATGGCCAACAGAACCCGCAGCTCGAGGCACCCACAGTAAGTCGCATCAATGGCGTCAACTCGGAAGCGCCCTCGCTGGCTGAAATAGAAGCGGCAATCAAGACATGAAATCCAACAAAGCGCCTGGAATCGATTGCATTCCTGCTGAAATGCTCAAAGCCGACCCTGCCTTGTCAGCACAAATGTTGCACCGTCTTTTCGCTGACATTTGGGATACTGCAACATTCCCGGCCGACTGGATGCAGGGTATCCTCGTTAAGGTCCCAAAGAAAGGAGACCTAACAGAGTGCGGTAACTGGCGTGGCATAACTTTGATCTGTACAACCCTCAAAGTACTCTGCAAAGTGATCCTGAACAGGATCCAGGAGAAAATCGACGCTACACTCCGACGGCAACAAGCTGGATTCCGATCCGGACGATCATGTGTGAACCACATCACAACGCTACGAATAATACTGGAACAAATCAACGAATTCCAGGACTCTCTTCTGCTGGTGTTCGTTGATTTCGAAAAAGCATTTGACCGACTGAACCACGAAAACATCTGGGCTGCTCTTAGACGACGAGGGGTCCCAGAGAAACTAGCTCATCTCATCGAAGCACAGTACGAGGCATTTTCGTGCAAGGTCTTGCACGCCGGTGTCTTGTCTGAACCTATCCCGGTAATTAAACTGCTGGAGTGAGACAGGGATGTATTTTGTCACCGCTGCTTTTTCTTATCGTAATGGATGAGATCTTGACTGGGTCGATTGACTGTAGACCAAACCGAGGATTGCCGTGGAATCCTTCAGCAATTGAGCAACTGAACGATCTTGACCTGGCAGTCGATATTGTTTTGCTCGCCCAAACACAACAAGACATGCAGAGCAAACTCGACGACCTCACCGAAAGCTCCAAGGCAGCAGGTCTCAAAATCAATGTCGGAAAGACCAAGTCGATAAAAATCAACACAGAAAATCGTTCCAATTTCGTGGTAGCTGGACAACAGGATGAGACAGAGGAGTACTTCCAGTATCTTGGTAGCCAGATTACGCCTGATGGTGGTACCAAGAAGGACATCGAAACCCGGATCAAAAAAGCCCGATTAGCGTTTGCGAGTCTCCGAAACATCTGGCGCTCACACCAGATCTCTCTACGAACTAAGTTCCGAATCTTCAACTCAAACGTCAAATCCGTATTGCTGTACGGGTGTGAAACTTGGTGCACATATGCGGTGACGACGCGAAAACTGCAAGTTTTTGTGAATCGCTGCCTGCGGAACATCATCCGCGCTTGGTGGCCTGGCAACTGGATCTCAAACGTTGAACTTCATCGCCGGTGTCATCAAAAGTCGCTAGAAATCGAGATTTGGGAACGTAAGTGGAGATGGATTGGGAACACGCTGCGAAGAGATGAAAACGAGATTTGCAGAGAGGCGCTTGACTGGTGTCCAGATGGGCATCGAAGAAAAGGCAGGCCCAAAAGCTCGTGGCTGCGAGATCTAGCCGCTGAAATCCGCACAGTTGACGAGAACCTTGGCTGGCAGCAAGTGAAGACGCTGGCTCCGGATCGCCAGCAGTGGAGATCTTTTATCTCAGCCCTACGCGTCGGTCAATCGGCGCCGGACCCTTAGGTAGGTAGGTAATCAATATACACAAAATTTAGGTATAGTGCAAGAATATTTTAAAAGAAAATTGATAATTCTCATGCAAGTCACATAACTCCCAAGGCATTAACAATATTTGATAAAATTGAAATATCTCGGTGCCATTCCGATAGCACGAATATGTACAGTAGAACCCCACTTATTCGACCTCCGGTTATCCGAGTCTCCGCGTTGTCGGAGCCACAATTTTTATCCAAAATCCATGTAAAAATGTGTTTTATCGTTGCGAAGTATTGTTAACCTATTAATTTGTCGTCTCTGGCAAGTTTGAAATCTAAACTTGCCAGAAACGTCGATAAAATAGAACAAGAAGATGAAAACTAGAAAATTTGTCTGCAAAATTGCTCTACCGTCTTCATCGTATTTCTCTGGGAAATCCCAAAAAAAAACATTGAAACGGATGTTGAAACAAATAGTGGTGCTGGTGCTACTTGAAACAAAACTGGAAATCTGGAGTGTTGGTACTTACGACAGGAAATCATCGAAATCAAATCGTCGTTGGATTCAGGTGGAAACGTTTGAATTATCCATTTCACTTTTTTCCTCTCTCACCTTGCTCATTGTTATTGATAACAGTCGTGCAGCGTCGCGTCAAGTCGTCGTGAAACATTTCATCCGCCACTAGTCGTGAAATATTTCACACAACACAGTTAACAACCCTTAACACGGAATGGATCTAGACGAAATAATTTGCGTTGTATGCGAAAAAGAGGAAACCGAACCGAATAAAATGTCTCCAATGCCATAAAAGTGCGCATTTTCGAGGCAAGAACATCCGGGTAATTGCAGTAAAAAAAATGCAAAACGCTGACTACAACTGCACAAGCGATTGCCCAAGCAATGTACTTTCAGATGCGGGGGAACAAAGTTGCCGGGGACCGTATCGTCAACGAGATGAAGAAGATGCTAAACGAAATGCGTGACCTTAAGGAGTGTAACTTTACTACCCAAAATGAAATGAGGGAGCTCAAACTCGTCAATATCGTGACACAGGAAAAATTAAAAGAAACTGTGGTTGAAATAGAAAAAAGCCAAGATTTCTTAGCGGAAAAATTTGATACCTTCGTTGACGAATTCAGGCAGATGAAAGTCGATCAGAGCGTTCTTCGGAGCGAAGTAAGAGACGTCCAAGACGAACAAACACAACTACGCGGAGATGTTAAAAAACTCGAGAAGGAAGTGGATCGTCTAAATCGGCAGGCTCTCAGCAGAAATGCTATGATCCAGGGTGTCACTTGTTTAGAGAACAAAGTCACAGGAAATGTTGTCGCTAACATAGCCACAGTGCTAGGTTGTGAGCTTCCAAATGGTGCAATTGCCGAAGCAAAACGGCTTCATCCAACAAAGCCAGACGGTAAGCACCCGCCTATCAAAGTTGTCTTCAAGGAAGAGACATCGAAGGAACAACTTTTCGCCAAAAATAAAACTGCGTGGCTCATCAGAACTTGGAAATTCTTATGCCAAATCTACCGGAAGGATTGGACTTGCTGCGGGAAGTACGCGGAGCACAGGAACAACTTGGGCTTCAGTTTGTCTGGCCAGGTAGGGATGGAGATATTCTTACCAAACGACACGGTCTGATTCTAAGGCGGAGATTGTTCGTGCCAGAGAGGATTTACGGAAACGAGAACCACCAAAATCGAAACGGTCTCTTGAAACCTCCAACTTGGATATTTCGCTACAGTCGTCACCCGTCCTCGAGCCTCCTGATTAATATTGTCATAGTAAATAGCTTTTTTTTCTATCACAATGGCTCCAAACGATAACTTTTATCCGAACTTTTTGGCTATATGATCTAAATGTACTCTTTTTGGTGTCGCGGGATATAGTAACCCTAGTAGGCTAGCATTTCACTAATGCTCATACCGCCAACCTTCATCATACTATGTGTGCCAGGTTATGTCACGACCGGAATTCGATCTCATCAACGTTGGCTTAGAAGACAAGGATGCTATCCTCTAGGCCACGATCTGCTGGTGTGTAAAAACTTCAACAGGAAAAGTTCTAAAAATAAGGTTCTTCAGCCCCTGTGGTTATGCAATTTTTTAAAGATTATCAAGTTTTTCCTCAACGATCAAGTTTATCGTTAACAAAAGTTTTTTTTTAATCATATAACCTACTTAACTTCGGTTAGTTTTTTTACAAAAAAAATCTTGAATTTCAATGTATTACGGATTCTCAAAGCAATCCAAATGATGTCTTCCATATTTCGTAGCTTTATGTTTCTCCAACTGTAAGCAAAAACATAGGCTTAGTCTGTTATCAATGCTCGCAACCTGGCATTAAGAACCATGTTCAAACAGAAAGTCGAAGGAAATAACAGTATCAATGTCCTTAAGAGGGTGCAAATTTTTTGTATACTTGTTTCCACCAACTCTACATGTTTGAAAATCATACAAAAACCTCTACCTCTAACCTATTTAACACAACAGCATCCGTACCTACTTATTCTGAGCACGACCTTTCATTCACCGATCCGTACCTAGCCGCGCCTTATTTTTTTTTTTCTCCTGACGTAAGACCCGTTCTATTGAAAAAAAAAACACGTTCGGAAAACATCTAACACCTCCTACTGGGGGGCGAACCTTTAGCAGCTAGGGCTAGCAAGCAGCATAAAACATACTGGAAGCAGAACTGTAAACTTAAACTGCTCTACATTGCATTTTGATAGCTCGTGGTGTGGATTTTTTCCTTCTATTTCGAACTTCATTTAGGAAGGCATTTGAAAATCACAACAGAGCTGCTGCTGCCCAGCTGGTTGCCCAGCCAGATCAATGCCGGGGCTAAGCGAATAAAAAAAAACTGCGAACGGAGCCACTTTCAAATGACACCAAAAGTGAAGCATTGCAGGGCGGTGCCATTTATGTTCTACAACGCGAGCGGGATATCATTGTAAGGTTTAAAATGTTTTGACGCCGTGTTTGCGCAATGACTTCATTGATATTTCTATTTGCTTTACAGCACAATCGTGAGTTATTTGTCTCCAAAGTCCAACGTAAGAGCATATTGTTCAAAATAATTTTAAATGAAAAAAAGATAACCTCAAATCGTACATGTAGTTAGAATTTCTCCATAAAATGCGCTTTTACCATTTCGAGGATCATAAATCCAGAAATATAAATAATAAGTCTTGTGCAAAAGTGTTAAGATAAAAGATATCAAAGTCATATGAGCTAAATTAAATTTTAAATTGATGCTATGTAGCCCAGAATACCACCACTTCAACACTAAGTCATTTTTTATACCTACTGGGTTTTTTTTTAACTTCACCTTTCATTTGAAAGGTGAATTCTCCAGCTTTGTTTTGCATTTAAAAACGAGACACAATTTTACAAGTTCATTTTTAATAACAATATTTCTGGATGAATGCTTACATTTTTTTTCAATCTTCAATCTTCAAAAATCTTCAAACAAATTGTACGTTCTGTACCCAAAAACATAGCAAATTCCAACTGCATTCACGATGTCAAGGCGTTTGGAGATAATTTATTATTTATGGATTTTGAGAGATTCTTAACAAAGGAGTACCGTAAAACGGGGTAAGATTGATCACCTTTTTCAATATTTCTCGATTATTTTTACGGTTAAGAGGAATGTGGCATGTTTCATATTTTTAAAACCGGTACTGGACTCCTATGAACGTAAAACATGGATGCAATATTTTTTTAGACTACTTCAAATTTGATTTAAAAATCGATTTCGTATTTGTTTAGCATTTGATGCTTAGTGGTAACAATGATAAGTCTCTATTTTAACGGTTTTAACTAGTTTTATGGTCATAAAGGATACAAAACACCTTCATAATATTTACAATTGCTATTGATTGATAAACTAAGGAAGTTCGGGTGTTAAGGCCGAACAACAATTAAAACTTATAAAATTTAAACTCCAAAAAAATTTAGTTTTGCTTTCATTCAAATCTTTAGGCCTTCGCTCTATTCCCCTTAGATATTTTCCTTCAAACTTTACCATTTGACTTCCATCTGTACCGTTGAGCCGTCAACACGTACGCCGGAGCATCGTATCGTTGCTGTGTACCTGCAGGAACATTTACTTTATTTATTTATTTTTTCTTACCTGTTTTTCAATCAACACTTTTCAGTACTAATATTATTTTCATTTTCTTTTATTCATATTTTCTCTTTTCTTTCCAGCATGGGGAAGTCTTCGGCCGGCTCAAGGGCCGGAAGAAAACGGATTGCTGAACCTTATCCAGGGCCATCTGCCAAAAAAGTTGAAATTTCCAATTCATTCGATGTCCTTCATAACATCGGTGATGAGGAAATATTCATATTTAATTCTGATAAGAGTACTAAGAAACCTTCTTCTTCTTCTTATACTCTTAAAAACGAAAAGATTCCACCAATAACGGTCACGATTCCTGACTTCAATGCCTTTCGAAAAGAAATCGTCACTTCCGTCAAGGATGTGAAGATTTCTTTTCAGATCAGTCGAAGGGGAACTGCTCGTATATTGGCGGAATCTTTTAATGATTTTCAAAAGGTTTTAAATTATTTGAATAATAAAAAACACCAATTTTTTACGTACGACACTAGAAGTGATCGTCCATTTAAAGTTGTACTTCGTGGTCTCACTGGCGATCAGACACCGGATGAGATCACAGCTGAATTAAATTCTTTGTTAGGTTTTTCTCCAATTCAAGTAATTCAAATGAGGAAAAGAACCAACACGAATAATATCAGTAGTGTTGGTTTTGCTCCTGAGCTCTATTTGATCAATTTTAAAAAGGATCAAGTTAATAATTTGCAAATTCTTGAAAAGGCTCGTCTTATGTTTCATTGTCGAGTCAAATTCGAACCTTTTCGAAAATCTTCAATCAATTTCCTTCAAAATATTACGCAATGTCGTCGTTGTCAAGCTTTTTGTCACGGCACTAAGAATTGTAGAATGAATGCCAGATGCATGCTTTGCGGCTCATTCGACCATGATAAATCTAAATGCCTTTTTGGTGATGATAAACCAAAAACAGAATTTTTCAAGTGTGCGAATTGCGCATTCCTCTAATTCTCTAGACTGTCTCTTTAGAGCAAAAATTATTGCTTCAAGGAAAAATCCCAAAGTTGTCAAAAAATTTTCTTCTCCTCCTTCCTCATTTTCGTCTTCACACGTCAGGCCGGCAAACAACCTGCCTGTTCACGGTCAGCCCCGGCCTACATTGGAATCACGGCTGGGTAATACCCGAAGTGACTTTAATGTTACCTGTGCTGATTCTGCGCCACAGACTCGTTGTTTATCGGCCTCAGAGGTGGTTGAAAATGGGTTGCCCTCTCCAGGCATATCTAATAAAAATGGGAGAAACCAAGTCTCAACGCTCATGCGAAGGCTTGGGAAAGTCCCCGAATCTCAAATTCAAATACCTGTTCTTCTCCTTCATTTTCTGATCCTAACAATTTTGTTGATTTGGGTGAGATTACTGAGGAAAAATAAAAATTTTTGCATCAAAGTTTAATGGAAATGATGCACCTTATGTTGAAAGCAAATTCAATGTTTGAAGCTTTCCAAACTTCTTTTAATTATGCTAACAAAATTATTATGACTTAACGATTCCCTCATGGATCCAAATAGATGTTTAAATATTATGAATTGGAACGCTAGATCTTTGCTGGCTAACCAAGATAAGTTCTTTTTATTTTTGAAAACCCAAAACATACATATTGCTGCCATCACTGAAACTTTTTTAAAGCCGGACAATAACTTGAAAAGCAATGCTTTCATTAAAATTTTGCGAAATGATCGACTTGATCGACAAGGTGGGGGTGTAGCTATTGTCATCAATAGTCGTCTCAAATTTAGACTTCTTCCTTCTTTCAATACAAAAGTCTTTGAAACAATTGGAATTGAATTAGAAACTTCTATAGGGAAAATTATAATTATTGCCGCATATTTGCCTTTTCAATGTAGCGGTGAACAGAAAAAATTTTTGAAGGGAGATTTACAAAAACTCACCAGAAACAAATCTAAATTTTTTATTATTGGTTTAATGGTTTAATGCAGGGGTTTTCAGATCATTCGCTCGGCGGAGCACTTTTTAAAACCAAAAATTTTGGCGGAGCACCAACATATTTGAAAGAATGAAAAAACCGAGTTTTGAAAACTTGATAGTATTTATCGTTTAAATAAGATGTGTCTTGTGATCGTAGTCAATAAAATCAGTAATGAATGACTACTCTTTGAACAGTCTTGTTTTTATTAACAAAATATGTGTCATCAAAAATTAATGATTTCAATAGAACAAATACACTTTCTTCGATTTTTCAAGCTGTAACAAGTTTGGTTAAATTTGTGTCAGTTGTAGCCTGACGTCTGGTTCCACGGTTAGTCGGGATCGGTATTTTGTCTTCGTTGTGATATATGTGGAAAATCCAGACCCACATGAATAAGTTGTGGAAAACGGCAGAAGAATAAGTTTTGCTTTATCGGACAAAATTTAAAATTTATTTTTCAGTGGACACCAATACTCCTTCAACGACTTTTAAGATACGAATCTTTCTTGAAGCTTTCAATCCGATATCATATCTATCAAGCATTCATATTCATGCGATGTTAATGATTCTGGTTTCTTTGACATAAAAATAGGCTGTTCCACGCATTTAAAGTCTTCGATCTTTTTATTATTTTATTATATTTTTCGGGGAATTTAGCTAAAAGCTGTTCAACAAATCATGCGACAAAACATTGTAATTGTGATTGTATTTAAATGACTTCATTAGACACGTGGGACTGTTAGTTTAAGTTTACACCAAGGAATACAAAAATAAATTTATCAACGAAAAGTGTTGTGATTGTCATAATTCTTGGAAATTTTCGGATGATAACTTCAAGCTTGTTTATGATTGGATGCTTTTTAAATTCGGAAAGCTGTCCAGCTTGCGCTTTTTGATCGATTCTGCTCAAAATTTGAATTTTCTTGATTTCTTGATTGAATTCTTGATAGTCATGATTTTGCCGTTTTAATCGAAAATTGTTATTCCTTTACCTTGCATTGAAAGACTGAAGTCATTCTTAATTCAAACAGGCGAGATAACGTTTTTCGGTAGAACATCCTTTTCATTTCATTTAGTGTTTTGCACACTCAGTCCTGCAACACAACGTTGTTCGATCAAAGCAGTGCATTTTGACAATCCACCATTCTTTGCCAACATCTTGTGTACGTCGCGGAGCATTTTCAAAAACTTCGCGGAACACAAAGTGCTCCGCGGAGCACGATCTGAAAACCCCTGGTTTAATGCACTTTAATGCAAAACACCGATCTTGGAATAATATTTCATCAAATTCAAATGGGAATATTTTATTTCATGACTGCTCTGCAGGTTATTTTACTGTTGAATATCTTAATGGGCATACTTGTTTCTCTTCGATTAGAAATCCTTCCACAATTGATTTGGTTCTAACGGATTTAGGCGAGCATTGTAGTCAATTAGTTACTCATGCGGACCTCGATTCAGACCACCTTCCAGTAACTTTTTCTTTATGCCAAAATGCCAAAATGCCCATCGAAAACCCTTTAAAATCAACTTTGACCTTTCAAAAAGCTGACTGGGAGCGATATAAGAATTTTATTGAACGTAATTTGGATGTAAACGCACAGGTAAACGTTCCACTTAATTCAATAGAAGATATTGATTTGGCTGTAGAAAATTTGACAACTTCAATAGTCCATGCTAAAGCCGCTTCAATACCCAAAGTTAAACATAAATTTAATCAGCCTTTAATTGATGATGATCTTCAGTTTTTGATACGACTGAAAAACATTCCTCGACGCCAATTTCAACGAACTAGGGATCCTTATTTGAAATTTATTTATTGCGACCTTCAAAAAGAGATCAAACGTCGTCTAAATTTCATTCGTAATGAAAATTTTGCTAAAGCAGTAGAGGACATAAAACCCTACTCAAAGCCATTTTGGAAATTAACTAAAGTTTTGAAAAAGCCCCAGAAGCCAATTCCTACTTTGAAAGATGGGGATAAACTTCTTTTAACTAATTCAGAAAAGGCTCAAAAATTAGCCCAACAATTTGAGTCTGCTCATGATTTTAATTTAAACGTCGTAAGTCCAATTGATGCTCAAATTTCCCTTGAATTTGATGATATTCTTTCTAAACAAAATGTATTTGAAAGTTTATATGAGACAAAAATTGATGAACTTAAATTGATTTTCAAAAAATTTAAAAATATGAAAGCCCCGGGGGAAGATTGGATTTTCTATATTCTTATTAAAAAGTTGCCTGAAAGCATTTTAAATTTTTTAGTTAAAATCTTCAATAAATGTTTTCACTTGGCTTATTTTCCAAATAAATGGAAAAATGCCAAAGTAACTCCAATTTTGAAACCTGGAAAAAGTGCTTCAGAGCCTTCAAGTTATCGACCAATTAGTTTGCTTCCTTCTTTAAGTAAACTACTTGAGAGAGTTATTTTGAATAGAATGATGATCCACATTAATCAGAATTCTATATTCCCCGATGAACAATTTGGTTTTCGTCATGGACATTCTACTACACATCAACTTTTGAGTGTAACTAATATGATTAACGCTAGCAAATCTGAAGGTTATTCAACTGATGTTGTTCTTCTTGATATTGAAAAAGCTTTTGACAGTGTTTGGCACAAAGGTTTAGTAGCTAAATTAGCTCGATTTGATTTTCCTGTATATCTCACCAAAATGATTCAAAATTATTTGACTAGCCGAACCTTACAAGTAAGCTATCAAAATTCATGCTCTGAAAGGACACCCATAAGAGCTGGTGTCCCTCAGGGCAGTATACTTGGGCCAATTTTATACAATAGTTTTATTTCTGAACTTCCTGATGTACCAGAAGGAAAAGGTAGAAAGTTATTTGCGGATGATACTTTGCTTTCAGCCAAAGGTCGGAATTTACGGGTGGTACGCAGTAAATTGCAACAAAATTTAAATTCCTTTTTGAATTACTTGAAAATGTGGAAAATTTCTCCTAATGCTTCCAAAACTCAACTTATTTTATTTCCTCATAAGCCAAGAGCTGAATTTTTTAAAACCTAATGAAAATCATTCCATAACTTTTAATAGGGTTTCATTAGAATGGTCTGATCACGTGAAGTACTTGGGACTCACACTTGATCGGAATCTTACTTTTAAAAATCACATTGAAGATATTCAATCTAAATGTAATAAATACACTAAATCTCTTTATTCTCTCATCAACAGGAAATCCAAGTTGTATCTGCGAAAAAGATTCTTATCTACAAACAAGTGTTCCGACCAGCGATTATGTATGCAGTTCCGATTTGGTCTAGCCTAGGGTTACCAGATCCCACAGCACGAAAAAGAGTACATTGATATCATTTATACAAAAAGTCAGGAGAAACGAATAAATTCCGGATTTTTGAGCTCCCAGCCATCAGGTTGATAAAAAAAATAACATGATCCATTTAATTATCAAGCTTTGCGCCCGGAAGGTATGCAAAACAGTAGGAAAACGATGTACATATTTCGTACTATCAGAGAAAACCCCGACTTCCTTGAATATGCGGGGTTCTACTGTAATTAGAAACCGAGATATCTCAATTCAATCAAATTCTTTCAATTTGTTGAGGTTATGCAAAAGTTGATTATTCGAAAAGATAGCAGTATAAAACGTTATAAAAGAATATAAATTTCCATTATTTTTATTGACGCGTACATTTCCTTTACACTCATTATTTGAGATTTGTGCGCATATAAGCATACTACCTAAACTTTGATTACTGTTTGCATACTCAAAGGCGCTTTTATTACGATCATATATGCATGATAATGAAAACAAGATGTTAAAGTAGGTAATTTGTTGTGAGCTGTTATCCCTTTCGTAGTTTTTGCATAAAATATTATACAACCTCATAAAATGAAAGATATACATAAGTTTTTCTGATAAAATGTCTTTCAACAAAAAAAAACAGTACATTTGGTGAAATTTCACAAAAAGAAGAGTACGCCCATTTCTCGATCGAAAAAGAGTACATGTACTCTTAAAAGAGTACGTATGGTAACCCTAGTCTAGCCGCTGCGCGACGAGGAAGAAAGCCATCCAGAGGATTCAGAAAAAGGTTCTGAAAATGATTTTGCCAACAAAATCATCTCCAACTTCAGAGGAAAATCGATGCAGTCTTCCATCGCAGAGATTCGTTCTCTTCACAATTAGTTTAATTTTAGGATAGATTTTAATTTTAGGTTTAAAATATTTTTGCCATTACAGGATGTTTTCCTACATTAAATACTTGATTGCGCTGAGCGAATTTAAGTCTTATAAATAAATTTTTATTATCTAGTAAACTATAGGGCTCTGAACAGTTCATTTTTGAGCTGAACACCCATTTTAATGTAATAATGTAATATAAATTTAATGATGAATTGGTACAAATAAAGTCGTTTAGCTGTCAGAATTGGCTCCACTGAATCAATCGACTTTATTCCAACTCCAGGGGTACCACAAAGCAGTAATTTGGGCCCATTTCTATTTACGCTGTTCTGCAATGATATTAACATGCTTCTTGTTGGATGTGGAGTACTCCTGTGAAGATCTGAAAATATTTCTGATCATAAACAGCCTTACTGATTACCACGAATTACAACAATACCTCGATACAGTAGTGAACTGGTGTGCAGTCAACCTTCTAGTTTTGAGTGTTGCTAAGTGTTGTATCATAACATTTGGACGCAGGAAACAACCTTTCGATTAGGGGAGAGTGGGGATACTTGATCCCCTTTTCTTATTTTCACCATATCTTTTTGGAAAAATTTTGCAACTCGCCGTCTTTGACATTTTCTGACAGCTTGTAACTTCAAGTTTCTATGCTCCAAAAATTAGAACGATACTTGAACCCGTTGATGAACTAGAAGCATTTTCGTGGGAGTAAAAAAATTGCGATTTTTCTGAAGTTAGGGGAGACTTGATCCCCTATTGAAGGAGACTTGATCTTTTATTCAGGAAGCCCTAATCTTTGTATAAAAATCAAACAAAACCCCAAGTTAGAATGTTAATTGACTATTTTGGTCATGTTTGTTCTCATTTCACAATTTATAGCAGACATAAGAAGAAAATTCTATAATTTTGTCTCAACGCTAAAAACATTGCATACTTAAAGGCGCTATTTTTTATAATTAAGAGAAAATTAATTATTTCCGCTCTTTTCTTCAGACAATTGTTTGATAAATATTAGTTTTTGGATAAATATTAGTAATTTCGTAATCAGCAATCATAACGATCAATTCAGAAGAAAAATATACCGTTTGGAAGGGGGATCAATTGTACCCAATTCTAGGGGATCAATTGTACCCATAATCAACATTTTAGAAAACTTTTTCTGAAAAAAGTCGAGAGTTTTCCATTGCTTTGAAAATATGGCATTCTGAAGTTCATTTTACGCTCGAACGATTGATACATTGGAACAAATATTTTCTTCATAATTTTCCTATGTAAGGAACATTTTAAAGTGATGAAAAAAGATCACCAAGATACATTTTGTGAAATTTTTCAAACAAAGTTCAATTACTCAAACAATTATTTTGTTAAAATTTTTTAAACTACAAGTATTGTTATTTTGCTCATTTTGGCACATTTTTCTAGAACATTTGATCTTTGTATGACATTCCAGTTTCGAGATATAGCTAAGGAATCAAGTATCCCCAGGGATCAAGTATCCTCATTCTCCCCTATAATATTCTGGGCGAACAATTGCATCGTGTAGACCAAATTAATGATCTTGGCGTTATTCTAGACAGTCATATGACTTTCAAGCACCACTACTCTGCAAGTATCGAGAAAGCTAACCAGATGCTGGGATTTATCTTACGTTTGAGCAAAGAATTCACTGATCCTGTCTGCATTTTCGTGTGACTCAAAAAATTGTTATATTTTTTCAGTTACAGGAGACTTGATCCTTTACTAAAGGAAACTTAATGTTTGATTCAGGGTGCCCTGACCCTAGGCAGAAATCCAGTAAAATTCAAAGATCCGGTGACTATTTTTTGCCATAATCGTTCATATTTCACAGTTTGTAAGCATCAGACAGGGAGAATTCTAAAAGTTTGTCTACTACCCTATTGTCATTGCATATCTTAAGGCGCTATTTTTTTCGATTATAATCGTTTTAACATCTTTATATCATTCGCGACTTATATCAACGATGCAGTTGGCGGACAGTTATTGAAAAACTTATCCGGTACAACTGTGATCGATGTTTACTCTTGGGCTCGAACTCACGGACATCGGCTCAGAATGATGCATCTAACCCTGCTGTTGTATGATGCCGTTTGACGGTATCAATATGACATTTGATAGCATGCAACTTTTTTTTTATGTTGAAAAAAATTCTTCTAGATGCCCAAAACAATTCGTAAGTTTTTTTCAAAGCCGCGACCTTCTGAAAAATTATGTCCACAGATAATCCTAAAGCTCAAAATGCATTTAAAGTGGTTCAGTTAATTGAACATCACATCGACATCAAGTCGTAAAAACTACAAGTTTCTTTAGTTTCTTTAGACTTAAAACCACACGTATTGCTTCCTGCGCAGAGAAAGGGTTCAAAACACCAATTACAGATGGTTTTTGTTTTATTCGAATCACATTTTCTCCGTTTCTGATGTTGCATACATTTAGGGGTTAAAATCTTTAATTCAATGCAATGGTTTAAACTGATAAATTTCCTCGTTAAGACGAGTGTTATTTAACAATAACATTCCATCGTGTGAAAACGATAGGATACGAAATTCAGAAGATGACACATGTTATACATCTCTAAACTAAAATAGGTAGGTAGGGAAGATGAGGGCATAACGAGCACCCCGGGCATAATAAGCACTCCATTTTTCTACACAAGTACGTATTTTCTTAAACAAATTTTCATGAGGACTTGTTTCGTACTACCTATAGCATTAATTTTTCACCAAAAAAGAAAAATCCTTTTCATCTTTACAGAAACATTAAATAATAGCCAGCTAGGTTCTCAAGTGACGAAAATATTATAATTTTTGAGCACCACCAAATAAGCTTTTATGACCTTTAATCATCTTGATCTGAAATGTACGCACTGCAACATGATCTACACATTGTTTGTCAATTTTCAGCATCATAAAATTTTTAATTTTTCACTTGAATCAATTTTTAAACGCGTTTTTACTTTAATTTGTTCACTGGAGGCGAACAGAGCACTTTCAATGAAGGCATAATGAGCATTTTCTGCCGGGCAATCTAGCAGTGAATTTGACTCGATGAAGTCAACTGATTAATAAAGCTACAGCTTAACTTGTATCGTCTGACGATTTGGCCTATTGGTTAGATGTCGGAGAGGTAATCAGTAGACTCGAGTTCGATTCCTGTTCGAGGGGATTTTTTTTGCACATACCATTCATGATTGATTTTTTTTATTGTTACATTATACGGCTAATAGCATCAAAGCATCATCCGTCAAACAAAACACCAGAAATATTATGTATGAGCATGTGTTAATTCTTTGAATTCTACTAACAGACCTAGATTATTTTTTATTGCTTTGTTTGATGAATCTACGCCTCACCGTATAGTGCAATCATGATCATGAATGATAAATGAAAAAAAAATCACCTCCACCAGGAATTGAACTCGAGCCTACTGATTATCTCTCCGACATCTAACCAATAGGCCAAATCGTCAGTCGATACAAGTTAAGCTGTAGCTCTATTACTCAGTTGACTTCATCGAGTCGAATTCGCTGCTAGATTCCCCGGCAGAAAATGCTCATTATGCCTTCATTAATGGTGCTCATACTGCCTCGGGGGTTTCTCATTATGCCTCTACAGTGACTGGTTTTCAGCTTTCGGGAAAATTTTTTAAAATGCATTTTTTAACGTTTTTATCTACTTTTTCAAGTTTCATCCAATCAGGCAATAGACTATTTGAGTGTCTGAACACGAAACAATGATGTAGGGGAGATGAGGGCATAATGGGCACCTTAAGGAAAATGCTTATTTAACCATAGAGAACAGCTGTAATATGTGAATTACATCATTGTTTCGTGTTCCGACACTCAAATAGTCTATTGTCTAATTGGATGAAACTTGAAAAAGTAGATAAAAACGTTTAAAAATGCATTTTAAAAAATTTTGCCGAAAGCTGAAAACCAGTCACTGTAGAGGCATAATGAGAAACCCCCCGAGGCAGTATGAGCACCATTAATGAAGGCATAATGAGCATTTTCTGCCGGGGAATCTAGCAGCGAATTCGACTCGATGAAGTCAATTGAGTAATAGAGCTACAGCTCAACTTGTATCGTCTGACGATTTGGCCTATTGGTTAGATGTCGGAGAGATAATCAGTAGGCTCGAGATCGATTCCTGGTGGAGGTGATTTTTTTTTCTTCATTTTTCATTTATGATCATGATTGCACTAAACGGTGAGGCGTAGATGCATCAAACAAAGCAATAACAAAATAATCTAGGTCTGTTTGTAGAATTCAAAGAATTAACACATGCTCATACATTATGTTTCTGGTGTTTTGTTTGACGGATGATGCTTTGATGCTATTAGCCGTATAATGTAACAATAAAAAAAATCAATCATGCATGCATGTGCAAAAAAAAAATCCCCTCGGACAGGAATCGAACTCGAGTCTACTGATTACCTCTCCGACATCTAACCAATAGGCCAAATCGTCAGACGATACAAGTTAAGCTGTAGCTCTATTATTCAGTTGACTTCATCGAGTTGAATTCGCTGCTAGATTCTCCGGCAGAAAATGCTCAATATGCCTTCATTGAAAGTGCTATGTTCGCCTCTAGTGAACAAATTAACACGTTCGTCGCCCAAAAAAAATCTCAGAGCATGAAAGTAAAGCGAGAGAGCTTCAGATTTACAACGCGTGGCAGAACTGAGCGGCAACCTTGCTTAAGAGAGCCGTCACCCATATATGGGTGACGTGGCGACGAACGTGTTAAAGTAAAAACGCGTTTTACAATTGATAAAAGTGAAAAATCAAAAATTTTATGATGCTGAAAATTTAGAAACAATGTGTAGATCATGTTGCAGTGCATACATTTCAGATCAAGATGATTTAAAGGTCATAAAAGCTTATTTGGTGGTGCTCAAAAATTATAATATTTTCGTCACTTGAGAACCTAGCTGGTTATTATTTAATATTTCTGTAAATATGAAAAGGATATTTCTTTTTTGGTGGAAAATTAATACTATAGGTAGTACGAAACAAGTCCTCATGAAAATTTGTTTAAGAAAATACGTACTTATGTAGAAAAATGGACTTCTCATTATGCCTCGGGTGCTCGTTATGCCCTCATCTCCCCTAATTCACATATTACAGCTGTTCTCTGTGGTTAAATAAGCATTTTCCTAAAGGTGGCCATTATGCCCTCATCACCCCTAACTGACAGTAAATTTAAAAAAAAAATCAGTTTTGCTCAAATTTTTTTTATCAACCAATGTTAAGTTTGTAGGTGGGTTTGTTTAGCCAATCCGTGAAACTGTGCAATGTTTTTTTTTCGGCATGACTAAATGCCAAATCTTTGGCAGCTATTGCTCGATTTGGTTGTAGTACTTTTTCGATTAAAGTTTATACACACTCAAACCAATTTTTAAAATTGTAACGCTGTTTTAGATATGTCCCGTTTCTCAAAGCATCTTGTCACTCTTTTGTAGTATTTTTACATCATAAGAAATTTACAAAATCATGTTGAAACTACAGCTCTCATTTCATGACAAGTTTCTAGCCTAGCTAGCACCGAAGGAAAAATTAGATCAGTAAATGTTCCCTTGAAAGGTTATTTAGGTCGTCACTTCAAGAACTCCAGTTTCACTTACGAACTTAGTTCAGCTTCAATCAATATCCTGCTGGTTTTCAATTAGCATGAACCAGATAGCGTTCTAGATTTTCCAGCCATACCCACCTTATTCCCAATTACAACAACAAATGGTGCTCGATTTTGAATGGTGATTTTTCCATTCAAAAGTCTCGTGCCGATCGTTGGCGGACAAATTAGCGAAACCTAGGTATCGGGCAGATTTCCACGCAGTTGCCTCCCGGGGTGAGATCGCCAACATCGTTGGCAGCAATCTGACCGACCAGCATGCAATTCAGAGTGAGAAATTTGAAAACCGAAAGCAGGGAGACTCTCGGACCCAGAAATGGCGCTGTTCTAGTTTCGTGAAATAGAATTTATTTTTTTGATGTTGCTACCAACCGTTGAATGAGCGTGTCGTTTCACTGAATTCGGACATGGAAAAGAGATTGTATTTAGAACTTATCCGTAAATAATTTAATTTGCCGATAGTTGAAGAAAATGGAAGCAGCAATAAACACGCAACGGATTTATTTTTTAAAAACTTTGAACATCTAACATGAACCACTCACTTCTTGCATGACTCATTGGATTGAGGGGTCGCTAAAATAAAGGTAAACTAACGAATCAGATGACTGACAACGATTTTTTAAAGTAAATACAGTGTCATGCTTTTAATGTGGGTATCTCGGTATGAACCAAAATACCAACACTGTTGGTGTAAAAATATTTATCGGATAATCACCTTTTTTTTTTTATTTACTTATAATTCTGCTACCAGTATAGGCTAAAATGCATCAAAATGCAAACCATATATTCACCTTTCATATGCTGGAAAATAAATGTTTTGCATCAATGTTAGTTGATTTCAAAATTTCATCCATCTGTACATTAATTTTTATGATTTCAAACAGTAGAATTTTTTGTAGTATTTCTTACCCCTAACTGTACGCAGCTCCCTTATGCTTTTTCTTCAAAAACATTTTTAACAGAAAAATATAAGATTTAATTCGAATAAAAACAGGAATTACTGCAATTGGAACTTTATGCGTTATGACATCCAAAATATATCAAAAACTATAAATTTTCAAAGGTTTTCATTTGATTTTTCATTAAAAACAAAATTTGTTGCATTATACCCCTTTTTCTTAGTAGGGTGAAAATCGCATGTTTTTGTAAATTAAAAAATAACTGATGAATCCAATATTTTTTCTGACTACGTTGATTTGATTTCCCACCAACCTTAAAACTTTTAATGAGCAAGCATTATGATGGATATCTGTGGACATTTAGTCTTCAGAAGCCATTGAAGTTGAAATGTGTTGCTGAATCCGCGGTTTTTTTTTGTGTTGGACACTGGAATAGGATCAATATTAAGATCTTTAAAAATAGCAACAACATTAGGCATCCTAAAGAAACTCCAGAACTTCGTTTTTAAAATGAATGAAAAGATTTAATAATTAAATTAGCTGCTTATCGTAAGCAGGCAATGTTATTAATTATCGTGAATCGAAAAACTGATAAAAAAATCGAAACTTACGTAATGTTGAAGAAGTTACTGGTTAAATGATATTTCTGAAGAACATGCACTGCAGTATTTTTTGCCGCACTAGATGCAGTACCTAGAGTTCAACGATAAGTTGTAAAGTTCAAAACAATTCTAATCAAGAAATCCAGAAAACAATGTCGTGTTCCATTATTACGTCGTCGTAGTCTGGCTTTGGGTGAAATAAGTAAGCAACCACGCGAAAATGTTGCAATCCACAGACAGTGGAACTCCGTTTTTTATCATTCAGACCATTTTCCACATAATTCGTGTAGTAATTGGTGAGTAATTGGAGGTTATTAGATAGACATAAGTAGTAGTATAATAAACAAGCGGGTTGAATGAGCACCATTCTTTTGAAAGTTAATTCGTATTTTCTTCAATAACCCTTCATGCGTTTTTTTTTAAACAGAAAATTTTCTTTTTTTTGAATACAAAGAAATTATTGGTTCCCTTTATGTAAGTAATGATTTTTTTTACTGTGCGTCTTTCTTATGGTTCGCTCGTATTATGCCCCTACTTCCTCTAGATTTTGATAAATTTTAGTTTTGTCTCTTTTGATAGCTTTCAAGAAGTCGATGTTGAAAATGTGCATTATAAAAGGCAACTTTTGCCGATCGCCATTTGCCATTTAATGTGTTTTCAGTTATGAAACTAGCAACACCCATCGTAGGTTTACTCCTGCTGGCCCTGGTTCGAGGTCAGGACGAACGTAAGTAGATTTTTCTTAAGTAATCAGAAGTGATTTGACGTTTCGGTGCTTAATTAAAGCTTCTTTAAAGATACTTGAAAGATGGAATTTTTGAAGATAATTTTTTACGTAGCGGAGTTTGATTACGAGGGGGGGGGAGGGCGATAATTTCGGAAAAATCGATGCGCGCTGTAATGGGCGTCGCCAAAGTCCCATCCGGTTGGAAACGAAGACTGCCGTCCGGCGCACCGTTCCTCAACCCCTTATTTTGGAGGGATACGCCGAAAATGCCACACAAGTTGTTGTAACCAACGATGGACAAACAGGTTGTTGATCCCGATCGTGGCTGAAACATTCTGCCTTTCGACATTTCAATAACATATTTTTGTTTAACTTTTAGCCAGATACACCTTCCAATACGCTAATAATCGCACTGTCATAGCCCGGGGAGGCCCTCTGCAGGGGAGTTATCGCTTTGATAGCTTGGAGTTCCACTGGGGATCGGATTCGAGCCGAGGATCCGAGCATGTGATGGACAATCGATCATATCCTATGAGCATACAGCTGACGTTCTACAATCAAAAGTAGGGGAAAGGTTTCCTAAATGGGCCTATCGGGTTAAATGACCCTACGGCTGTTTGATGAAATGGCTGACTATACAGCTTATCTGACCAATGCATTTTGAGGGTGATACGCTTAGAACATAAGGCATGAAAGAATTTTATGAATTTACAAACTCAAAAAAATTTTAAAAATCATAAAAGGTTTTGATACATTTTGATGTAATATTTCGACTTTTAAAAATTATACGTAAAGAAGCTTAAAACAAAAACTAGGATGGTTTTTGTTTCTTACTCAAATGAACTTAAGAAATTAAACATACTTCAGCTTTTGTGAAGGTTTAATAATGATTATATAGTGGAATAATAGAGTGTTTTTGTATGCCCCCATCATGTTTGTAAAATGCCTCCATCCTAAAATAACAGGTTAAATAGAATAAATAAATGATTTTTATCATTGAACCTTCAAATATAAGCTCTGAATAACATCTTTAGAGAGAATTGAAGATCTAAAAACAGATTTGATAAAGTTTTTCTCATGGATGAACTCCCTCCATAGTGTGGCAACCCTAACTTTTGGTTTATTCTATAAAATTATAACATACATAGATTTTTATAAAACTTCAGCTTTGTCGTATGGAAATTAATACTTTCCAGCAGTTTCAATAAAATTATTCGGAAATATTGCCCAAAAAACAGAAATTTTGTTCAAAACATAAATAGGCGCATTTAGCCCGCACGGTTTGAGGTTCGGCATTTTAGACAACACTTATAATAAAATCGTTTTCTTGGAAACAGAAGAAAATTTTAACATAAAAATTACTCCAATGCATAGAAAACAGATGCTTGCACACGTGTATATAGTTTTTGTACACATATTCGATGTGATATTTGATTAAATCAGTGTTCTGCTTAATAGGCGCATTTAGCCCGCTCCTCCCCTACAGCACCTTCGAGGAAGCGGAAAATCAAACTTACGGTCTAGCTGTGTTGGGATTATTTTTCGTCGTTGTCGATAGAGATCCAAATTATCGTTGGATTGACGCCTTGTTTCAGGTTCAGGACGCTCCTAGCAGTTACACATTGCCGGATCCGACGGCATTCAACATTGCACAACTGATTGGCTCACGCCGGCTGCCCTATTTTTCGTATCAGGGAAGTCTGACAACGCCTCCGTGCTACGAAACCGTCACCTGGATACTGCAGAAAAGAACACTAAACATAAGCGAGAATCAGTTGAATGCATTTCGATCGCTGAAGCAAACGAATGGTCAACCACTGGTGAACAATTACCGGAACCCACAACCTCTGAACGGACGACAGGTTGATCTCTATCGGTGTACGTACTGAACACGATCATATGTGGACATTTTCATCAAGGGCCTCACTGAACTAAGGACTGTCTTTGTCGAATGTTAATTTAGAAATTTTATTGCAAACCCACAAACGGACATCATGGAGAACATAAGCCTTAGTAGAATGTCAATTTGACTTTTTAGGAAGTTTGCTGGCTTGCCAAATAAGATTAAGACCCATATTTAGCTTTGCCAGAATAAAATTACAAAACTTGTTCACGAGGAGGACATTTTTCTTTGGGAACACTAAAAATTGGGACACCCTATTCAGTGGTAATTTAAGAATGAAAATACGTGTTTTAATGTAACCAATTTGCACCACTCATATTGAATTTGTGCTGCTCGACTAATTTTGCCCAAAAACACTATGCCATACAACCCAAAACTTGTAGCGTGAACGTGAATTTATCTTACAAGCATATTAGAAACTCCTTAAGCTAGCTTACAATTACGTCTTTATCGTAATTTCCTACCATAGTGTACAATCATAACCTCCAAAACACACAACAAGTTTATCACAGCTCGATTTCAGACGGCACATGTTTATCACAGCTCTTATCACGGGAATACCAAATTCGATTGTCTGGCAACCCTGCGTTGCTGCACTGCTCCATGGGCGCACACATCAACTGGCCAGAGCCCTTCCGATTGCTTCCGGCTGTACGATTAGACTTCGGCGCAAAAACTGCAAAGGTGAGTCCCCAATGGGGCCGTTCAAATACTACGTAACGCAATTTTTGGTTATTTTTAGGAACTACTGAGCTCCCCGGAACTCCAAGATCCGGGAGCTCCAGTAGTGTTGGTCACGGCCATGGCTGGCATCGCTGACCTTGTGGAATGTGTGAAGGGGAAGTCCAACATCCACAAGGAAATACGCGAGGAGCTAGCCAGGGTGATGCAGCTTTTCATCGCAGCCAGCAAAGCTGTGGTGGAACGTCTTGCGGAGCCCGAGGCCAGACCAATGGAGCGAGATCCAGCAGAGACCCCTCTGAGGGGGCGGATACCATCCACAATCCGCCCGCAGAAGGTCAATGCCTTTGCCCAAACTGAGGGCGATCTTGCGTTTGTCGGCAACAGCAAACGTAAGAGAGGGTCTCCCGGGGAACTCAGACCCGGTGACTCTAAAAAAGAGCGAAGAATCCGTCTGTCCGGCAGGATCCTGTGGCTAGCTCTTTCAAGCGGGCGGAAGGCCCTGCAGAGAATGCAAGTGAGCCTACGAGCGCAAATACCGGATGGCAAACGGTATCGCGCAAAAGGGGGAGGCCCAAAGGTGCGGAGACGAACAAAGCCAAACCCCAACCCCAATGACGCAAACGTCGAAGTAGACTGATCCCATCGACGGGGGGCTGTCGAATAGAGTGCGTCCGACCCCACGGTATGAAGCTACAAAGATAAGGCAACACCTTCTGCGTAGCGGATGCCGTGGGTGCGCCGCGTTCGTGCGTAGGATGCTTCACCTCTGGGGAATATCCGAGTAGGGCGGTTCTCAACGACAGAAGCTGCGGGGATAAGACTTGACCTTCTTCGCAGTGGAAATCGTTGGGAAAGGGTTATTCCACGTTCGGGGAATACCCACGGGTAGAGTGGCTCTCGACGCCGGGTGAGCCATTCGAGTCGGAGTAGGATGACGTCTTCTTAGGGAATCATCCGAGTCGTTGCGTTAAGTCCCGCGCGTGTGCCGTGACAGACTCGAGTCTAGGATAAGCTGCTCTCGATCTGGCACACGACGGGCAAGGTGGCAAACCTCGAACCCTGAAGGTAAGAGGTCGGGCCTCGAGTCGTTAGAGGAAAGGTCAGGCCTCAAATCTTCAGGCGGAGAGGTTTATGTGCTCAACCCCGAGTCTTTATGATAAGGGGTCGGATCTCGAGTCGTAAGAGGAGGGATCAGGCCCCTTATCAACAAGAGGAGGGGTACAAGTGGTCACCTCGAGTCATTACGAGGAGAGGTCAGATTTCAAGTCGTTAGAGGAGAGATCGGGCCTTGAATCGTGCAGAGGAGAGGTAAACCTCGAGTCGATGCGAGGAGAGGTCGGATCTCAAGTCGTTAGAGGAGAGATCAGGCCTCAAGTCGCGAAGAGGAGAGGTTTGTGTGAGAATCTCGAGTCATTGCGAGGAGATGTCTGTTCTCAAGTCGTTAGAGGAGAGTTCAGGCGTCGAGTCGTAAAGACGAGAGGTTTTGCTGAAAGTGGTCTCGTTAATGCCTTGGAGCGCACTAGCGCGAATAGACCTCCCACTATTGAAGCATAGTGTACTAAACAGTTCGAGGTGGGAACCAGGTCTGCGGCCCCAGGTGGAGTTTAGGGAGTAGGGGGTATACACGGAGTATATCATGAATCTTGCCATTGTACCCATGGACCCAGAGTAGCAAACTGGGGGGACGCGGTGGCTCGCCGTGCCTTGGAATACAATCCGTAAACCGGGATTTCCCAAGTAACACAGATTATGCCAACTAGCATTAGGAAGTTTTATTATGGTTTAATTATGGCATTTTTTTGTGCAGCTCGTTTTATGACGGTTTTATTATGGTCATGCAGAATGCTTATATTTTTTCTTCGACCATATGTTTTCAGATGGTTTTGAAAACGCTAATAAAACTTTTATTAAACATACTTTTTTAGTTATTTTGAAAGAGTTATGAATGCTCTTTTTAAACTATAATAAAACACAAACTTAGAAGTTTGCTCCAAGCTTTCTTTCGCATGTTCTATAATAGCACTCAGTGCATGATTATTAAACCGCCATAAAATTTAGTGACAGTTCTCGATCAAGATGTCAAAACAGGACACGCTCAGATTAGATAGCACATATTTGAATTGGAACTCCCATTTTTACACATTTTTGGTAAGTTATGCGTGTTGGTTTTGAGTTAAAATTAAAAAAATACATCTTTGAAAACTTGAAATCACCGAAAGTAGTATGAATATCTTTACAATATGAGTACATATTGAGTGAAAGGGCCCAAATAGTAGGAAAAAAAATTGTTGCTTGACGCCATCATTAATTCAAGATGGCGGCTTCCGCTTTTATTTTCAAAGCTGTAAATTACTGAAAATATCGTGAAACCTTCACAATATGGTTATTAGGTGAAAGTAATAAGAGAGTAGAATAAGAGTAGAAGTCAAATTTCGTTGCCCGTCGCCATCTTAAATCCAAGCTGGCGGCTACCACTCAACTTGAAAATACTGTAAATGACTGAAAATCGCATAAAACCTATATTATAGGGGTATAAGTTGAAAGAAATCAACCGGTAGAAGTTGAATTTCTCTATCTGACGCCATCTTGAAATCCAAGATGGCGGCTTCCGCTAAACTTTAAAATGTAGTAAATGACTTAAAATGACATGAAACCCAGGAGGTAGTGGGTGGAAGGGCTTAACGAGTAGAAGTCGAATATTGCTATCTTACGCCATCTTGAAATCCAAGATGGCAGCTTTCTATAAACTTTAAAAATGCTCTAAATCATTGAATATCGCATGAAACCTCCAAAATATGGGTGTTTGTCAATTAGGATAAGCTATAAAAAGTTTATTTTTGCATTCTTACGCTATCTTGAAATCCAAGATGGTGGCTTCAGCTGAACTTAAAAATGCTGTAAATGAATGAAAATAGCATGAAACTCCCAAATATATTGTATTGGGTGCTAAGGCTAAATGATAGAAGTCAAATATCTCTTTTCGCGTTTCTCTGAAAATCTGTAAGTGACTGAAAATCCCACAAAAACCACCACAATACAGACCCCGTTCGTTTTTGGCAACATTCGATTTTGGCAACATCGAATTTGGCACATGTACCTAAATCAGACGGTTAACAGAAACAACATAACCTTATAGTTTTCGCTAGAATAAGACCAATACAATTTAAACATAATAGCATGATAGGAATAACAGAATTACATAAATGGCAAAAAAAAAAACAAAAACTATAAACAAAACAAGAAAAGTGCTAAATGCATTAGAAACATAATGAAAAAATAATAAAAGTGATTTAAAATGATCTAAATTGTCTTAAAATAGTAGTTTTAATGTAGTATTTCGTGAAAAAAGTTGTGTTCAAGCGATTTTCATTGATTAACAGTATTTTAAGTTCAGTGGAAGCTGCCATCTTGGATTTCAAGATGGCGTCGGAAAGAAAAAAAATCGACTTCTAGTTTAGCCCTTTCACCCAATACCCGTATAGTGGTGGTTTAATGCGACTTTTTGTCAGCATTAAGCATTAAAAGTTAAGCGGATGCCGCCATTTTGGATTTCAAGATGGCGTCTGATAGCGAAATTCAACTTCTACTCGTTTAGCCCTTTCACCCGATACCCGATTTTGTTGGGGTTTCATGCGATTTCAAGTCATTTACACCATTTTAAAGTTCAGCGGAAGCCGCCATCTTGGATTTCAAGATGGCGTCAGACAACGAAATTTGACTTCAACTCATGATTTATTCCACGGGTCATTCAAAACAAATCCCTTTTCATTCAAAAAGTCTGTCCTCATTTGCTGTACTAATGATTAACAACTCAGAAATGAGGAACTCAACCTTAGCGTGTAATTGGTTGGCTTGCGAGAGAAACGTCAAATCGTAGCTTTTTTTGGGGTCATCATTAAACCATAATAAAACTATGAATTGACTCACGCCATGTTGGTTGCAAAATCGAAGGGCACAAAATCACGCCATGTTGATGGATTCACAATGCAAGCATTGGAAAATATTTTTTCAGGCCTTTTTCCATCAATTCCATCATAATTGACCATCAGATTTGACGAGGCGCATTTATTTTAAGATACTATTTCATATACATTTTACCTAAAATCTTGACTGGCAGTAGAAAAGAAGCTCAATATATGGTTAAAACATTGGTTTTTTTAGCTATTAATTTTACCAGATCATATCTGAATAATGCAATCATCATTCATCAACCATTATGGTTGCTGGAAAAAATTAAAAAAACTTCGAGAACTGACAGAACCGAAAAAAACAAAAATTTCTAGCATGTTTTATAATAGCTTTTTAAAAGCTTTGGTGACCAACATTGATGACCAACAATTATATGTCTTGATGACGTTTCTAGGGTAGGGCCAAATAGCCTGATTTTGGCTTTATTAGAGTCCAGGTGATGTTATAGAATGCGCTTTAGCTTTTTATGATGATTAATGCGATAGTCCAAACGATATTTTGCTGACCATAATAAAGCTAAAATTGTTACTTGGGTTACCACCTGTGGTTACCAACTAAAAAATAGATCTGCCTTGTATCAGCTAGAAGTTGCTGATACTTTTTAACATCAATTTGACGTCCAGACGATACCACTCGGAGAGTATCGGAAAAATTCGTGATCAGCTCCAAGCTTATTCCCGATATCTCCGCACTACTTTTTGGATCACCAAAAAATCTCCTGGCGGTATTGCCGTCGTTACTTGACCCGTATCCAGGCTTCGGTTTATCGATTATGAAGCCCATCTTTGTCTTAAACTCCTCCTGCAGCTCCCGTTTTCTACACTGAAACTCATATTTATGTTCAGCTGTTTTTACTTGCCATGTTTTGATAGTTAGCCTGTTGAAATAAGAATAGAATTACTCAATCATGTCACAAGTCATATGCTCAATCCTAATAAAGCTTAGTTCTTTTAGAAATGGGACACTTTCATTTGCTAATAGCTCGTTAACTAGTTATTGGATATTAAAAATTTTGACAGCATTTTGTTGCCTGTAAAAAGTACTATTCGACCTATTTTTTTCAAAATTTAAAATTTACGCGTTTTTGAGATATGTACGATGTAAGAGAAAAAGAAAAAAATAATTTTGCACAGTTTCCTTTAAAGTTCGTCATTATCAAATTGATAGCTGACAAAACCGGTGATTATTCAAAGAATTACTGAGTTTTTGTGGTGGATAAGTATGCAAACACTGTCAATAATGTCCACAAAGTTCAAATCAAGCATTGTAGTGAAGAAAATGATCGGCAACAACGGTTAAGGATCATCAGGGAAGTCAAGTCTCATACCAGCATTTTTAATTTTCAATAAACGAAAAACTAAGGGTAGACCGCTGAAATATCCAAAACAATTTTCTCCGATAAGCTGAAAGTGTTGCCTAGTGATGACTCATAGAAATCCAACCTCAAACAACCATTTTTTGATAGTTCCAAAGCTCTTAAGCTGTAAAACCGGTACCGAAAAAAAAACGTTCAAAAATGTGGTCAAAAATAATCAAATTTGTTCATTTCGAAACAACTGTATCCACTTAAATGCTTCCAGTTTCCAGTTTCCAGAGAAGTATTGGACCAAAAATTATCAGAAATTGAAGAAGGAGGGTGAAGCCACCTAAAATATAGATTTTACGAAGTATAAGTTGGAGAAACTGATCAATACCATGACTGAAAAAAGTGTGCGCCGGCCAATGGGAGATACCAAGAATAAAGTAGAAATTTCTTTAACAAAAAACGGTAAATATTTTTTTTCAAATTTTTTCATGAAATATCATAACATTACCTTCATTTTCTTCATAGAAAGTATTTGGTTCAAAAGAATGGTTTTTGAGATACAGGCATTCGTAACTGTCCCATTTCTAAAAGAACTAAGCTTTATGTACGAGATTGTAGGGAATTATGTAAAGAATAATAGAAGTACAAAAATGAATAACTTATTCCAATTAATGATATTGCTAAAATATGTTTAAAGATTCGAATGAAAGACAAATAGAATAAGAAAATGTTTGAAATGAACAAACCTATTGTCGCGCTACAAACAACCGTCCGAGTTGAAAGTCGTTAGCAGAATGCTGTTACATTCTCTATTTTCTTGTCATCAAGAGAAGAGAGCGTTTCTCTCTTGCGTTCATACGCTTATTTTTAATTACATAATTATGCATAATTAATCATGAACCGCAGTAGGTTCAGTATTTGTTCAGCATTTTCCCAGATGATTTACAAAGTGTAATTTTCGAGAACATGTGTCGGCCAAATTGTTATTTACTTTAATATCAACCATGGAAAGGAGAAGTTCGCTTTTGATATTGACAAAAAAATTCTTAAACAAACAACATGTTGGACGTTATGATTTCATCATATCTTCCATTTTCTTAACATCACTTTGCCTTAGAGCACGAGTTTGATTGGCCTACATAATGTAGTTGAAGAGGGATAGTCATTATTCCCATTTCTAAGGTTCATATGACGGTTTGCTATGTATTGAGCTTTGGTTAAGTCACTCCCACAAAGAAACGCCAAACCTTCCTCTGGCGTATCGTATAGTGCTGCTACTGTGGGTTGTACAGACGCTTGCGAGGATGCGTCTGGCGATTTTGTCAGTTATGAGAATCTTCGCCCTACATTTCAGGTATTTTTTAATCAGCAACTAACAGTTAAAACAAAACACTGTATGGAACTTCCATTTCCTGACACATAAAATAGTACTGTCTTTGTGCTTTCTGAGACCATTATCTGCACAAAAGTAGAAGTTTTTTAATTACCGAAGTTTTAGCGGGAAAAATGGGTGTTTTAGAAGAGGATTTCATATTTTTGTTTGAAAAAAAAAAAACAAAAGTGAAAAAATGTTGAAAAATTAAAATCTTGAGTTAAAACGGGGTATGATTGATCACTTTTTTTTCAATACATCTCGATTATTTTTTCTGTGAAGGGGAATGTGGCAAGTTTCATCTTCTAATATATAAAGATGAGTTGGACTATATATGTTTGTTTGTTTGTTTGTATGCACCTTATACAAATCTACACCGCTTAACCGATCAGCCTGAAATTTGGTACAGAGATGTATTTGGACCAGGGTAAGGTTTTAGTGGTAGCTCTGAGCCCCTCCCACCTAAGAAAAGGGAGCCTCCCATACAACTTTCGCTTTTATTCCCACAAATCAAAAGTCATGGCACCCATTTGGCAGCCGTTTTTCGTTTCCATTGGCGGGTTGTTTTCACCATTACCATAGGCCGGGCGTAAGAAACGACTATAAAGAGTTCACGTGTACTGGAAAGCAAATCAAAGCTTGCTGAGCGTTAAAGATTTTAAAGGGGAAATTTTGGCGGGTGTTTTTTGTACCTTCTACTGCTGAAAGCACCAGTTACCGGTAGATACGAGAATTTTGGATGCAATATGAGCTAACATTTCGGATTGAAAAATACAACTAACCTGTAATGTATGTATTGACTTGAATTGTAGTGGTTTTCAAAGTGCTTCCTACCACTGCTGAAGGACTTTGGAGTCTATACAGTGTGTGAAGTATGGATGCAATGATTTATCTTCATAATGAATTTGGATTGAGTGCTGAAAACATATTAAGCTATTTTCTCAAAATCAAGCTTTTTAGAACCAACCATTTGCGTATATTTAGAATTCGTCATACAGAATGATAAAATAATTAAATTCAGAGTTATAAGTTGAGAGCTGTGATTTCAACGCTTTGAAAGCCGTCGAGAAATCTAAATGGAGGACTCAAGAGATTTAACGTGCATTATCTGGAAAAACCAAATCCAACGCAAGAAACTTTATTTGAAATTAAGTATGAGGTTTTAAGTTTTATACAATTCAATTTCATCTGTCAATCTATAAATTTTGTATAAATGTTGATCATCAATGTGTTCAATTTTACCATCCAATTATGTGAAAACTTAAACCGTTAAGTACTGCGAATTCAAACAAATTATTTCCAAGAAATTTTACTTTATCACACTTCACAATAATTAATGAGATTTTTATTTCTTAGAATGGAAAAATTGAAAAAAAATCTTTTGTCACAACATCTTAAAATGGGCGATTTGGGTTCCGAGATGGTTTCTTTTAGATCACTTAAAAAATATATTAGTGGAACTTGGAACATTTAAGAAAAACTAATCATAAAACGGTGTGGAAAAAACAACGAAAAGTACACATACATTTGAAAACATGAAAAATGAATCTTCATCAAGTTTAAAAAACCTAATACAAACACAAAACGGATCTCAATGAAACTTGATGTT
Source organism: Uranotaenia lowii (assembly GCF_029784155.1). Classification (NCBI taxonomy): domain Eukaryota; kingdom Metazoa; phylum Arthropoda; class Insecta; order Diptera; family Culicidae; genus Uranotaenia; species Uranotaenia lowii. The sequence continues at coordinate 234,724,668 of NC_073692.1, read as the reverse complement.
TCCTCGAAGAGATTCCTTTTACTTTATTCTAAGCGTACATCCTTCGAGTATATGATGGCTAGCATATCACAAATGCTTAAACCACTAAACCACAAAAGTTTACTGTGTATGCCGTGACTGGGATTCGAACTCATGGCCATTGGCTTGGAAGACTTGAAGGCCATCCTCTATGAAATGAGCTGCGGCAAGTTTCGGAAGCCTCCTTAGAATTTTCTGGGCAAATAAAACTTGAATATAGCATACGGGGGAGCATTTGGCATATAGCGTCAAAGGAGATCACTAATCACTAATCGTACTTCCACAGCCAGAACTTATGTCTGAGTCTATTTATTTATTTATTTATTTAGTCTTTGCAGACATGTGGAGATGTTTACACATTACGAAAGGATACTATCTTATTCTACTTTTAAACACAGCCTTAGAAATATTAAAATCAAAGTTACTAACTATTTCATTGAAACGAGCACAACATGTATCCAAAGGGTTGTTTTGTCCGTATCGGGTTCGTCTAGTAGTCAGTCTGAGGAACTCCTGCGTTCGAGTAGATCTTACAGGAGCGTTAAACGGAAGTAACGACAACAATTCTGGGCAGTCCACATTATTCTGTAGAATATCAAAGACAAAGAGCCGTTGTAAGAGAATTCGCCTTGATGCCAGCGTCGGTAGACTCAGCAACAAACAGCGCTGTTCGTAGGGCGGGAGGTTCAAGGCGTCGTTCCATGGTATCTGGCGCAGAGCGTATCTGAGGAAACATCGTTGTACTCTTTCAATCCGGTTTGACTGTACAACCTGGTATGGAGCCCAGATTTGTACTCCGTATTCGACAATGCTGCGTACAAGAGCACAATAAAGTGCTTTTAGGCTGTAGTAGTCGTTGAAGAATTGCGTGTTTCGTCTTATGAAGCCAAGAACCGCAAAGCCCTTAGCTGTTGTAATCGAGATATGCTGCGAGAAAGTGAGCTTGGTGTCCAAAATTATGCCAAGGTCCTTGACGATGGAATTGCGGCTTAGAGTAGTCGATGACATTTTGTACTCGAAGTTCAAAGGTTGACGTTTACGAGTGGAAGATATGACACTACATTTGGAAATATTAGGAGCCATACCATTCTGATGACACCACGTTAGAATTGAATCGTTGTCTTTTTGGAGAGCACATCAGTCAACTAGTGAAGCTATGGTACGAAAAATTTTTAGATCGTCGGCGTACAACAACTTCTCCGATTCAATGATAGCGCATAGATCGTTGATAAAAAGAACGAAGATCAAAGGTCCCAGATGACTTCCTTGTGGAACTCCAGAAGTGATTCGAAAAGGCGTCGAGTTCACGTTGTTAAGTCGTACGTAAGCCGTCCGGTCTACGAGATAAGAGTTGATCCATTTGCAAAGCCAATCAGGTAGTCCTATCCGACGCATTTTTTCGATGACAAATTTGTGCGGTACTCTATCGAAAGCCTTGCTCAAGTCTACATAAACTGCATCGACTTGTTGACGTTTATCTAGCCTAGTAACCAACTTCGAAACGTACGTCATAAGATTGGCGGTCGTAGATCTACGTTTCATGAATCCATGTTTTACTTACTTACTTAATGATCCCGCGCCGATCCTCCGGTGCATAGGGCCGTGGTAAAAGACCTCCACTGTTGACGATCCGGAGCCAGCGTCTTCACCTGGTCCCAGTCAAGATTCTCGTCGACAGTTCGGATTTCAGCGGCTAGACTTCGCCGCCACGAATTTCTGGGTCTGCCTCTTCTTCGATGACCTTCTGGATTCCAATCTAGCGCCTCTCTGCAAATCTCGTTTTCATCTCTTCGCAGCGTGTGCCCAATCCATCTCCACTTACGTTCCCGAATCTCGATTTCTAGCGCCTTTTGATGACACCGGCGATGTAGTTCCTCATTCGAGATCCAGTTGCCAGGCCACCAAGCGCGGATGATATTCCGCAGGCAGCGGTTTACAAATACTTGCAGTTTTCGCGTCGTTACCGCATATGTGCACCAAGTTTCGCACCCGTACAGCAATACGGATTTGACGTTTGAGTTGAAGATTCGGATTTTTGTTCGTAGAGAGATCTGGCGTGACCGCCAGATGTTTCGGAGACTCGCAAACGCAAATCGGGCCTTTCTGATCCGTGTTTCGATGTCTTTTCTGGTACCACCATCAGGCGTAATCTGGCTACCAAGATACTGGAAGCACTCCACTTTCTCAACTTGTTGCCCAGCTACCAGGAAACAGGAGGGATCTCCTGTGTTGATCTCCATCGACTTGGTCTTTCCGACATTGACTTTGAGACCTGCTGCCTTGGAACTTTCGGTGAGGTCGTCGAGTTTGCTCTGCATATCTGGTTGTGTTTGGGCGAGCAAAACAATATCGTCAGCCAGGTCAAGGTCGTTCAGTTGCTCCATTGTTGAAGGATTCCACGGCAATCCTCGGTTCGGTGCACAGTCAATCGATCCAATCAGAATCTCATCCATTACGATTAGAAAAAGTAGCGGTGATAGAATACATCCTTGTCTCACTCCAGCAGTTACCGGGATTGGTTCGGACAAGACACCGTCGTGCAAGACCTTGCACGAAAATGCCTCATACTGTGCTTCGATGAGATGGACTAGTTTCTCTGGGACCCCTCGTCGCCTTAGAGCCGCCCAGATGTTTTCATGGTTAAGTCGGTCAAATGCTTTTTCGAAATCAACGAACACCAGCAGAAGAGAGTCCTGGAATTCGTTGATTTGTTCCAGTATGATTCGGAGCGTTGTGATGTGGTCCACACATGATCGTCGAGATCGGAATCCAGCTTGTTGCCGTCGGAGTGTGGCGTCTATTTTCTCCTGGATCCTGTTCAGAATCACTTTGCAGAGTACATGTTGATCTTCAGAAATACAGTGGTGCACCGATTGATAATGTACGTCATAAACGAGGCTCTCGAATACCTTAGGCAAACAGCTTAGAATCGAAATCCCTCGGTAGTTTTCCACTCGATGCGCGTCGCCGGATTTGAGGATTGGAGTGATCGATGCGATTTTCCATGCGGTGGGAAAAGTACCTTCCGTTAACGATTGGTTAAAGATGATCGAAATTGGTACGGATAACGGATCGGCGCATTTCTTAACCAGAATTGGAGGAATGCCATCCGGTCCAGGTCCCTTTGTTTCATCTAACGTAGACAGCTTCCGGAAGACGTCGTTCGAGGAAAAATTCAGCAGAGGGAGGTTGAAGTCACGATTCGGCAAGCTACTTAGGTATGATTCGCATAAAGGTGGTGAGTTAGTGCTAAGAACACTCTGAAAGAATGCCGAGAATTGCACTGCACAGCATTTGGCGTTTCGGCAGTTTCATCGTTGTATGTGGTCACTTGAGGTATACTCTGAGTACCCTTTCTTTGTCGAACGTATGACCAAAAAGATAAGGTGTCGGTGCGAGCGTTATCCTGAATGCGATTGATGTAGTCACAGAAGCTTGTCACGTGTAATGTGTTGTAGGCGCTCTCTAAGTCACGTACCTTAAGAGACACGGTCATATCATGGCCGTTGCGGAACCTTTTTCTCGCTTTCCTCAAACGATTGCGAAGGTTACGAAGTTCGGGGTTTAGCCAAGGTTGACTTATTCCAATACGTGAACGCCGTTTTTTAACAGGAACAATAGCTCGGAATACTTCATGCAATTTTCCATAAAAAGCTTCTACCACATGATCGATTGAACCATATCAAATACTTGGCCAATCAACAGCAGCTAAAGACTCATTCAGAGAGCCGAAATCGCATCGTCTGAAGTCGAAAACCAATTCGTCCAGCATTGGTGGTGGCAAAACATCTTCAAACATAAACATCATAGAAACAGGAGGATGATGTAAGTCGACATCGAGTAGAGGCCTCGGAGGAACGGAGATATCTACACACTACGAAAAAAATCTGTAAAATCACATCACATGTGATGTAAATAAAAAGAAGCATCATATATGACGGAATTTTCAGTGCTAGTTGGAAATTACACGCCAGTAAAATTTTGCAACGTGTAAAATAAAAGGGATGTAAAATTTTGCAACGTGTAAAATCAAAATGATGTAAATTATAAAATCACTGAATACTGGAATAAAAACTTTCCAATTGGAATTTGTTTTATTTAATTTATCGTTAATATGATTCAATAATGGAATTTTCTCATTTCCGAATAAAAAATAAAATCTTTCTATAATTAATATAATTCTTTTTATTAAACGGCAAATTTTTTTTCTCACAAATTTTGTTTGTCTTTCGGAGTTACATCCATACTTTTATTTTCTTCCCCGAAGTACCGGATCCTAAATTTAATAACGTGGAGCCACTTCCAGATCCGCATCAAAGATCTCCAGCAACCAGCAAGATCGATTAACTCACTCGCAGGAAAACTGCTTCAATAAAATATTCTAAAATATTATATATGGTGCACGACTTGACTTAACACTTTGTTGACATTTGTGTGTGCCTGTTTTTGACAGTCTGTATTTTTACATGACATTAACGCGTTCAGTGTTTTAAAATATTCATTGAATATTAATTCAATGTCCTATAACATTCCATGTCGTGTAATTTTAAGAAATTTCTATTTCAGTGCTGTTAAGAATACTGTGTGACCAGAAAAAAGTTGTAAAATTACATCACATATGATGTAAATAAAAAAAACATCACATATGACGGAATTTTCAGTGCGAGTTGAATATTACACGCCTGTAAACATCTACAGGCGTGTGGAATTTGAAAGACATGTAAAATATTGAAGACGTGTAATATTCAATTCGCACTGAAAATTCCATCATATGTGATGCTTCTTTTTATTTACATCATATGTGATGTAAATTTCCATCAAATATCGCGTTCCGTGTCAAGTAATATTCATGTCATTAGAATTCAGTGCTGTTAAGGATTCAATCTTGTTTCAATCTGTAAATTTACATTAATAAATCGCGTTCTATGTCATGTAACATTCAAGGTTTCCAATTTCAGTGTTGTTAAGGATTCAGATTTTTTTTCTGTGTATGTTGACGGGATCATTCATAAAAACCAGATCAAGCATTCTCATGTTGTTATTCGGGATATGATTCATTTGTTGTAATCCTACCGATAGCACAGATTCGACTAGAATAAGTCCCAAAGAATAATAAGCGTGTATTATTATTCTTCTTGTCTTTGTTCATGTTTTGGATCATTTTAACATCAACACATCAAAATGATCAAAAACATAAAATGGTTGGGCCTACCATGGAGCAGAGAACGCAGAGAAATCTGGAACACAGGAACAGGAAGAAACGTGGACCACCAGTACCATACGTTTCAAAGGGGATCGTTGGAAGCATGCTAAGAAAAATGCTCCGTGATGAAAATACCATGCTAAATGTAATGAAACTTCACCAATCACTAGAGCCATTCTTCAGGGGCTGCAAATGATTTATTTGGTACACAGAAATCACAAAACTTGAAACTAAAATTCTTTTTGAAAATTTGATTTATTTGATGAAAGATTATTAAAAATTTACTTGTATTTTTCTGCGTTGAACTGTTTTGGATTTCAGTGTACAATCATTTCTGGTCTTAGACCAAGGATAAAGCGCCTTTACTCGCTCTTGAAAATAAAAAAGAAACGGAAACATTAATAGAACATTAAACCTTTCGAGGTCTGTTAAGAGCTCGAAAGGTTCTACAAATATTTTACCCTTTTAAAAGCACTTGATAGTGAGATTACTTCGAAACCTCTCTGCAAACGATGAACTTTCATTTTTAAAAGTAAAAAAATATTAAAAATGTAAATCTTATATGATTCAGAAAAACATGAAAATGCAAACATTCAAAACCGTGAACTAGTACATAAGTGAGAAAAACATAAAGACGAAAGATTGGAATAAAGCTCCATCCTTTTCTTCTACCTTTAACTAAAGCACAATAACAAAAATAAATCCATCTATCCCTACTGTTTCAATTCGATTTCATTTCGACATGGACAGTCGAGACTATTTAGACAATCCCAACGCAGGAGCGTGCGCAACGCCAAACGCGCCAGAATACCTTCATTCTGTGTGAATCGAATAAGTTTTTAGAAAAAAAAAAAACACAACCAAAACTGGTCACATTACTAAGAGCGAAGAAATGATGATAAAATTAAAGCTGAGATTATTCTACCCCTGGATTTTTGAATATAGGTACTACGGTTCTCTGATTCTCAGCCCAGCAATCGCGAATATGTCTCGATGTCTAGTTTGCACACCTTTCCTGCTCCCACAAACACAGGTGTTACATTACGAATAGATAATTTTTATTTTAGATACCGACAACCAAAGTTTGCTTCTCCTTCCCTCCTCCCCTCTTTCCCAAGTACTATTTTCCTCCTGCACAGCAAAAATTCAATCTAGCAATTTTACATCCAAAGCGATGCAAATTATTGGACCATCGCTTTAGACACAAATTTATATTGCATTTGAAAATTACATCATGGCATGTGAAAATACAATCGATAGAAATATTCGCTTGATGTAAATATACGTTGCTCAATGTAATATACGAATCGATGTAAATTTAATATACAAGCTTTTTGTGGATGTATGGGAGAAATAGACATTGGATTTGAAAATTGTTTAGTAGAAAGAATGTTTGTTTTGTTGCTCATTATGCATTGGCAAAAGGCATTGATTACATATGGTTTAATGAAGGCGCTTTGTCATCATATATTCTCAGCTTATTTCATGATCAAAATTAAACTACCGTTGGAACAAATAGCTTTAAAAAAAATCATACATGTAGATGTTCAGTGCGGCTTGAACCTCAAAATGGATATTTAACAATAAAAAAAAAGGGGTAATTAAGTTTTCCTTTAATGTTCTTTTATTCTTCCAGTACGATTAATATATATGCTCTTGATCCAACACAATGTATACACACAACATATTAACATAAATTTAACCATTTTATTAGTTGTATTATCTTGTCGCCGGTCAGATTATAAAAGTATCATTAACAATCTAAGAAAATTCCACCAGTTACCACCTTGTCAAGTGAATTTTTGGGAGCCGGGAACAGTATTGATCAATAATTTATAAAGCATGCCATTCATGGAAATATTAAAGTTAAAAATTTACTCATAATCTAGTAAATTGCGTCTTAGTTGATTTCAATTATTCAATATCGGCAATTAGCTGAATTTTAATCTATGACGGTACCATTATTCCATAATTTTACCGACGATTAATCGAAAATCCATATTCTGTACGTTACTGATATTATTTTTTTTCAAAAGGTTCAGATTTTGATTACTTTTTATTATGTCTAATATGCTGAACAGTCTACATAATTTAATTAAATCGACTCAGGCATCAACACATCATTGAATCTTGTCTCACTTTTTTAGAATATGAAAACCAACATGAAAATTACACTCACAACGTAAGATTGTGGACACGCTTTTATTTTTGACAAAAACCCTTCATTTTAATAATTCGTTGATTCATATGCAAGGCATAATTACTTGCGTAATGAAGCTCGTTTTCCATCTTAAAAAATATCCGGTTCTTGGAAAATTTCCTCGGCAGCCAATTCATGGTCGGATGGATAGACATGGATTTCCAAGAATCTTCGCAGCTGTTAGTGAATATCATTTATCCTTGAATTGTTGCTATTGTCAGGTCCATGAATATTTCCCGAATTCATCCAGTTTTCCACTATGTTGAAGTTCACAATTAAACATTTTTGCACCGACCAGAAGTTTTGTTTCGTTTCTTTCACACTAAAACTGCAATTATTCCGCTCGGGATTATGGTTTAACGAATCACAGGGAAATTGCTTAGACATCACGAAACTCGAATTGAAATCCATTCGAATCTCGTGACACTTCATTACTCCTGAAATATGAGACGAAATTCCTACGAGTGCACAGGAACTCGAAGGAATCTCCTGAAAAACAGACAATGTGCTCCTGTAGCACGTTAGATACATTTGTTTTCCTTTTCTCTGTCGCTGTCAAACATTCTTTCTTTTTCCGTTCAAATCGCGACAATTAAACGCTAAGTCCGTTGTGAATTTTTGTCTATCCCGGGCTTTTCAGGTTGCTGCGCGAAATTTTGTTCGAAAATTTTACCTTTGAAAAGTGTAAAAAGAACAAGTGGAAACGCACATCGTACACACTAAGATTGCATTTATCTCGCTCGGGACCATGAATCTCTGTGTCACGGGAAAGCTGCTCAATTTAAACGAAGTTCGAAAGGAAACTCACCCGAATCTCAGGACGCTTCATCTCTCCTGAAATCCAAGACAAACTTGCTACGAGAGCACAGAAACTTAATGTATCCCCGTGAATGCAGGACAGTGTTCTCCAGAATCACAGGACATCAAATTCTTATCAAATTTTCTTTCTCTTGCTCTCCCGTGCAAAAAACAACAAGTTTTTTTTCTCTCTTTTCCACATGGGCATGAAAATTAAAACCGCCAAACGTTTCAACTTGTCATTTTTTGCGGTTACTGTACGCTTGTTGGTGAATTTTAGAAGTTTTTATTTTGTTGGCTGCTGAGAACGACTCTTCATCATGTGCAACCGGAACCAGGTTCTGGTGAACTTTTTAGCTTTAAAATCAAAGAATTGCGTGGAAAAACTCTTCGGCTGGTGTGGTATTCTTTCGCCCCGGTTGGCTTTGGTCGATCCATTAAGATATTTGCTGACCTGGAAATGGAACAGGAGCGCAAGCATTTAAGTTCCATGGATCGAAAGGCGCATCGGTAAGTTTCTTTACCATTCAGCTTTGGGTAATGAAAATAATGGAAATCTTTTCTTTTTCTACTTACAGAAAAGAAATGTTATGATTGTGAAGAATGGTGAAATGTGCAAAAAATGTGAAATGTACTAATAAAGAAGAAAAAGTTGTTTGAAATATATTGAACTTGTTTAAACAACAACTGTGTGTCATTTTTTTAAACAATGCATTGAAATTTATTTTAAATTGAAAAAAAAAATCGAACCAGGGGAAAGGGTAGCGGAATACACTTCACAGTAGGAAACCGTTTCGAGCTCACAGAAAAATTTCCAAAGTCCCTGCAAGTCACAGGAGAAAACCGTTTCGAAGATACAGGCGAATTTGACAGTTGTTTTCCTGAGCTGTTTTGTTGTCCTGAAATCGTCCTGTAATTTCAGCTGTTGAAAATACAGGACGAAATCGTCCCGACCACAGGAGAAAAGATTAAGTGTGTAGCTTGTACAACATCACCTCACTATCGAAACCGACCGACATTGCTGATTCCAGAGAAGCTGAAGATGGCTGCCAGCAAGTCAAGAAATCCGGCTCCCTCATCAATTATCAACACCAACCAACAGCCGCTCCTCAGGGGTAGGTCATCCAACAAGGGTCCCAAGTGCGACAGCGAAACTCGTCTACTGGTAGTTCCGGAATACCAGCCAAATGCTTCGCCCACCAAAGTTTCGTGTAAGTGGTTTCAATTTATTCATTTTTTTTTTATCAAACGGCTGACATTCCCGCCGCGGGAGCAGTAGCGTCTCAGTAATTTTAATGTGAAAAATAAAATATTAATAAATTGGTTTATAAAATGAAAAACATGTCTTTATTTTAATTGAAAAACATTACAAGTTTCCGAAAAGCAAGGGTAAGAGGGGTAAAAATTTCAAAATTTTATAACATTTAGGAAAGAACCCGCCACCTGCTCACAGGAGCAATTCAAAATTCCCTGCAAATTACAGGAGAACACCGTTTCGTACCTACAGGTGCATTTGACAGTTGTTTTCCTGTAGTGATTTTCTGTCCTGAAATCGTCCTGTAATTTCAGCTGTTGAAAATACAGGACGAAATCCTCCTGACCACAGGAGAAAAGATTAAGTGTGTTCGATCACGATAGAACAACCTGTCAAATAGTAAAATAAATAAAAATCAGGTACAGTTGATTCTGAAGTGAAGAGTATTCCACGAACAGTAACAGTGACGTCATAGACCATACCACTACGGAAACAATACTATTTTTCTACTACCTCAATTCGTATTTTCTGAGCGAAAACGTCCGACCCAGGGCGAGTACAGCTTCGGGTGTGTTCTTATACCAATACACGGAATCGTCCATCTTGTGACAGGCAATCGTAATCGTAGACATGGTAGGCGAACAATGGGCTGTCAAAAAGCACTCCGTCTCCACCCCCACCACTGAGAAACTTTTGGTACCCCTTGCCTACTTTTCTTCAATATGCACCCACCCGTAGCTGTAGGCACTCTGGTCCGACCCAAAACAAAGAGGAAACAAGTCAGCTGTGAAAATGTAGCGTTTCGTCTCCATCCTCCTGGTGTACCCACCCTTGGTCTACTTTTGCACTTTTTGTTTTGTTGAGAAAACGTCCGGGAAAAAAAACATAATATGATATGATATTATCAAAACCAAACAGGAAAATAAAAACACACAGTGCCGAGCTGAGGCCAGTTCCAGGTGCCAGTGAGAACGGTTTTCCAAGTGGTAAGTGCGGTGACTTGACGATTACGAGGCTCGTGCTGGACGGAATCATCAGGCGGACGACATGACATGAACCTATTACTTATTACCAGTAGGTGTGAAGATTTGCTGGAAACTCGCTGTTCGAACATCAGGTAACGAAGTCAGTGGGAAGATTAGCTAGGATGAATATTTCGTTTCGGCAGTGGTTAACCTGAATTCAGAGCAGTCCATATAATCAAACGGGATTAGCCGGATTAACCCATTAGGTATTCGGGCCGTTCCTGACATTATGTTGGATAAAATGAATGAAAAAGGTGTTTTAAATAGTGGAATTTAATTAACTACAGTTAGAGGTTAAAGTATTTATATATTTGTTTTTATTTAAATCAAGTATACTTGAAAAGAAATAAGACTTTAGAAAGAAATAAGTTTGATATCATATTTTAGTCCGTTCTTTAAAAAAAGGAACACAATTTTCCATTCAACTTAGCCGAAATGTTAAGTTTAAGTTTATTATTCGGAATTAGAATCTACACGGTAGAACAACAAATGCATCGCATTAGGTTCTTAAAAGTATCGAATTACCACAGGTTTGTTCCAAGAAAGATACTTATGTTACGCTTTTTAATAAATCATAGTTCTTTAGACGAATGATTCATCTAATTGACTCCAATGGAATTGTAACTTACCCGTGCTCTTATTGACATTAGTGTTGTTGGAATAGGTTTTTGTATAAACTTTAACCATTGAAGCATCAAAGAAAATTATGTTGAGTAGGTTGTAGTGTTATTTTCTAGAAAAATTTGTAAATTTTCTAAACTTTTAAAATAACAACAGCTTACCTTGATTGGGCAGCCTCATACATATAAAACGAAATCTCGCGTCTAAATTGAGACGCCATTTTCGGTTTTCTTCGTTCGCTGCTTTTGATTCGAAATTCAAGCTGAAACAACAGCATAAACATTCGAACTTTAATCAGATCTATGCAAATTTAGTTGGTCAGCATAATTCTCGACATTTTTCACCTATATTGAAAACCAATCACACTGTATAGACTCACCTACTTATCCAAATAAAACAAATGACGTACGTGAAGATAATTCAACTTTATCCGCGGTTTTTTCGTAATCAACTGTGCTAACAGAAGAATTTCACATCGGCACGATGTAAATTTTGCTTTCTTTCATATAATTTTACATTGCGGAACTTAAAACACTGATTTAAGTCACTTGAAAACAAATGCAACGCAATTTTAATAGTTTTATATGGTTTTCGATGTAAATTTAGATATGAATTCAGTTTCTATCGACAATTATTATATCATATTAGGAATTAAGTTTCATGTGAATTTATTTATTTTTTGCTGTGTGCTTTATCTAGTAACACATGTTGGTAGGAAATTTTAGCGTTGTGAAGGAAAAACACAGTCTACATCTCTCCCTCTACATCATTGAAACTTATTGATTGGTGGTCCTAATATAGCAGAATAGACAAACAGACATACTTTTTTATGCAGCGCTGAATAAAGGAAGTTACCTTCGTCATGGGGGAGAAAGAAATAGATAGAGAAAAGCACATGTGATTTGAAACGTTCTCACCGGGTTCCTGCTGTTGGTGTCCCTCGCTTGCTTCGATTGGTTTGGTTCGTGTTGGCTTGTACAGACGCGTCCATTGATTCGATTTTTCACCAAAATTAAATTCATTAAGTTTGATTGGAATCTTTTCACTATAACGAGGGCTTCTCACAATGTTTCTTCCAATTTCACTTGCAATTCTTCGAAATGCTGTAACTATTCTTAACTTTCACTTCCACTCTTCATGAGGCGGCTTCATATTCAGGCAATCGAGAATCGAGAAGTTAACGCGGACGGATCGAACCAAAAACTTGACCGTTCAACTCGACACACAGAACGAGACCGGCATATAGCGTCAAAGGAGATCATCTCCAAAAGAGATTTCATTAGATGGGGGGTGGGAAAGATAAAAATATAGTTTAATCATTTGAAGATAAAAAAAATAGAAGGCCAAAGCTATTCAAGCTTCCTTTAAGAAAGGGTAGGTATAAAATGTTTTTCGTGATGAAAGCATTCATGGGAAATTATTTTTATTTACTATGAGTACGAACATCATAACTATAGGGGAGAATGAGGATATTTGATCCCTGGGGATACTTGATTCCTTAGCTATATCTCGATACTGGAATGTCTTACAAAGATCAAATGTTCTAGAAAAATGTGCCAAAATGAGCAAAATAACAAAGCTTGTAGTTTAAAAAATTTTAACAAAATAATTGTTTGAGTTATTGAACTTTGTTTGAAAAATTTCACAAAATGTAACTTGAAGATCTTTTTCATCACTTTAAAATGTTCCTTACATGGTAAAATTATGACCAAAATATTTGTTCCAATGTATCAATCGTTCGAGCGTAAAATGAACTTCATAATGCCATATTTTCAAAGCAATGGAAAACTCTCAATTTTTTTCAGAAAAAGTTTTCTAAAATGTTGATTATGGGTACAATTGATCCCTAGAGTTGGGTTACAATTGATCCCCCTTCCAAACGGCACATTCTTCTTCTGAATTGATCGTTATGATTGCTGATTACGAAATTACTAATATTAATCCAAAAACTAAAGTTTATCAAACAATTGTCTGAAGAAAAGAGCAAAAATAATTAATTTTCTCTTAATTATAAAAATAGCGCCTTTAAGTATGCAATGTTATTAACGTTGAGACAAAGTTATAGAATTTTCTTCTTATGTCTGCTATAAATTGTGAAATGAGAACAAACATGACCAAAATAGTCAATTAACATTCTATCTTGGGGTTTTGTTTGATTTTTATACAAGGATTAGGGCTTCCTGAATAAAAGATCAAGTCTCCTTCAATAGGGGATCAAGTCTCTCCTAACTTCAGAAAAATCGCAATTTTTTTGCTCCCACGAAAATGCTTCTAGTTCATCAACGGGTTCAAGTATCGTTCTAATTTTTGGAGCATAGAAACTTGAAGTTACAATCTGTCAGAAAATGTCAAAGACGGCGAGTTGCTAATTTTTTTCAAAAAGTTATGGTGAAAATAAGAAAAGGGGATCAAGTATCCCCACTCTCCCCTAAGTGTTTCGAAATAATGAAAAAGGGAAACACAGTAAATATTCTCATTCAAAACTTGAAAAACACTAACAAAACTTTCAAAGCTAACATACATGGCACAACATGGGTAAAATTTTCTCATAATAAATTTGTAAAACATATTGAATACAAAGCTTTCAAAATTTCGTAAAGTCAAACGACTCTTATTTATTTACATTTTATGCAAACCCGAGCATGGCCGGGTAAATCAGCTAGTATTTTCTAAAAAAAATACTAGTCTCCTATGACCGTAAAACATGGTTGCAGAAATTTATTAGACTACTTTAAATTTGTTTTAAAAATCGATTTCGTTTCTGTTTAGAGTTTGATGCTTTGGGGAAACATTTATCAGTTTCTATTTTTACGGTTTTAACGAGTTTTCGGGATCATAACGGATACAAAACACCTTTATAAATATGCTAGAGTAATTGATAAACTAAGGCAGTTCGAGTGTAAGGCTGATGTCAAGCTGAGGCGACAAGCAACGCAACACGTTCACCCGACAAACCAGCTCTCATTTGATCTCCATGGAAAAAGCGCAGACCTGCCATGCTGAGCGCATTGGAAAGCGCGACAAAGCTGATGCCAGGGTGTTTTGTAGCGCGACAAGTAGGAAATCCGATGGGAATTCCCGCAAAAAAACAAGAAATTTTGTCGGTTCAAATTTCGGCATTCTTGCAATCCGAGCATGATCTGATAAGTTTTTGACGGTTCCCGAAAAAGGAGACGATTCAAAGTATTATCAGATGTAGAGAAGTGATGATTTGTAGGGAATTTCAGAGCGACATGTCGCGCCAGCATGACATCCCTATGCGTTGCATTGCAATCCTTATTGGAACGTAGAACCCAAAGCGTTGCTTGTCGCCTTAGCTTGAGATCAGCCTTAGGGCCGAACTACAATTAAAATCAAAAGGTGGACAATGATGCTGCATAAATTTAGGGGCCAAATTTTTCAACATTTCTTTTAAAATTTAAACTACAAAAAAAAATGAAATTTTGCCTTCATTCAATTCTCCAGGCCCCCTCACTATTCCTCTTTATTTTTTTGCATTGATACTTTAAAATTCCATTTGTCCTAGACTGGCTTACTCTTGGAAAACGTCCCAATTTTTTGAATATTAAAAATTTACCTCAAAATAAAACAAAAACTACACCAAAACTATACATAAACTAAGGAAGAAAGTTTACCTGTCACATAAAACAACCTGCTGTTTCTAATCGCTATTCGAGTCTTCGAAAAATCAGGATTTTTAAAGATTTAAAATAACATTTTTTCTTACATCTGATTTTTTTTTCAAAAACAAACCAAGTTTTTCCCAATTTATACTTAACATGTAGGCTTTCAAACGTAGAAAATAATTTTAAGATATTTTAACTTTAGGCTTAGTTATTGTTGACTATGCGGAAAAACTTCGTGTTGATCAAAGGTACCCCGGTGATCAAAGTTACCCTGTTTAGCGGTGCCCCCTTATCTAAATATTGTGAAAATCGCATGTTTTAAAAAGTTTGATATTCCACTAACCTTGATAAAAATTGATGCATAAAGGGTATGATTATCTGTGGACGTGAGTTTTTTAGAAGTCATAGAAGTTGAAAAGTGTTGCATGTTGCCCCAGTTGACGGTATGTAATTTGTTTGTCGATAATTTTGCTACTGTCAACAGTTTGTGGAACGGAAGTTCTAAATGATGAGTGTTACCAAATAGAACATAAAGAATCTTTTCGTAGCGTTTATTTATTCGAACGAAAATACTTTTTTTTTTATCAAATTCAATGTAAGAACCAGTTTTTAGAAGTTTAGACCATACATCAAGGTAGGACTATCGTTTTCCTTGCTCAATCTGATCCGTTCTTCCAATTTAGATCGTTTAAAGTTTTAATAATTTAGCACGTTTTATTGGTTTCGGGAGTTCCCGGAACTTTTTAGCGTTTCCTGGGATTATTTACTTAATGAATAACTTTAATTAATCAGTTTGGCGAAAATCATTCATGATGTTTTTCAAACGATGAGTATTTCCATCTTTTTTCTTCGTATCAAGTTGCTTTTTTTAAAAAAAGGCTTCGAAACAAAATGCCAATTGAACTTCCGGGTGGTTCAATCCAGGAATGCGATTTCAAACATACATGCTGGGAGCTTAACAAGCTCAACCATTCGAAATTAATGGGCTAAGCGCGGCATTTCGCTGACAATGAAACCAATAATGAATCAAAGCTCCAAACGGACCTTGAAACATCGTCGCCATTAATATTGGTCCAAACGTGAACGCCCGTAGTAAAATTAATTAATGTAAACCCTATAATTTCCATTCCAATCCCGGCGATCTACAGTCAATCAAATCTCAAGCCTAGCGAGATCATAGGTCACCCGATCTCGCGCATGGCTCTGATCATAATTCAACAACCAGCGAGCCATTTCCAAGTTCATAGCTTCGTATGTGTACCTCTCCTGCCTAGTTATTCATTCAGGTTTCGCGCGGCGCTCTGATCCCGTTATTGGCAACGGAAACGTCAATGGTCGATCTACACCCCTTTCAGAATGTGTGATTCATAAGTAGGAGCTCAATGGGGATTCGAGAATGGGCCACGGAGATCGCAATTGGGTTTTGGCCAACGAACGGTAATTGCCGAGTGTGCCTATCTTGTAGAGGTGCTTGACTGTTTTGTCCGTTGACCAAGACCATGTGTGTACTTGAGATGTTGGATCGAGATACACGGATCAATGCTCTGCTCCAATTTGGTTATTTTTTTGTTACCTCCGAACGACCACACCTAAAGTGTGATCTGATAGTCGGGCAGGTATTTAATTTTTTTGGTCCTACTCAAGAGGTCATAACGCACTTGGTCTTGTATTCAGTACTAATGTTAGGGTATGATGGTGCTTATGATGAAAAATTCAACACTCCGTGAGTCTGGTTGTCCAGTCAAGGTCAATCTGAGCGCTATTTGGATCAACATCCAACTTTGGGAACACACCTTAGCAAAATCGTGGATAAGTGAATTTTTTGTATTTGTACTTTGCTGTAGCTGGATTGCTGCTGATTGGCTTAACGGAACACCCAATGAGAGACCACAATGTGCACTTGCAATTATTGATTCCAATTGACTCATGGAAGCCATGGGAATGGCAAGGTCAACTATAATCAAGTTAACCAAGTATACCACATTTTCATTTTGTTCCAATTAAATTTTACATTTTCCTATGAAAAATGTTGTTTAAGAAAAAGTAATAGCGTGCTGCATACATTAAGGGGTAAAAAAACTACAAAAAATTCTATCTGAAATCATAAAAATAAATGTTTAGATAGATGAAATTTTGAAACAAACAAACGCGTGCTGCAAAATAATTATATTGCTGCATTTCACCCCTTAGGTGGGATATTTTCATACTTCCAGCGTGCTTGGGATATTTTTGATCAGCATTTTGATGAATTAAGACCTTATATTTTTGGACTTTGAGTTGTTTTCGATTAACTTAAGTTGCTGTGGTATGTGATTTTAAAACAAAAACGATCTTGAGCGGAATTTAATGGCTCAATTCGACGCAACTCGGAACAGTTTATCAAATGGTATGGATATGGGTTTCATACCAACGAATTTTTAGTACAGCGGATAGATCTTGGTTTCTGGTTTCTGTGTGGCAGGCGTCTATCTAATGTGTGAGAGACAGCACTGACAGCTTAGTCTCTGCTCTCTCCCGATAGCTGCCGTGCGGTTGTGTGTGTTTGCTTCTCTTGCTGTGCCATTCAGTAGTCAACCTTTCAGCAGATAAGTCTCGTGTTGCATGTTGGGTGATTCCTTGCGAATGGCCATTTTGCACAGTTTCTAATGGTGATTTGTAGAATATTAAAAAGTTAATATCTTTACTGGTGTTTTTCTATGGAATTGGACTTCGGGGCAATTAATTGACACACGATTTCTGGGCAAGACAAATGTATATTTCACAAACGAAAAACTGGTAAAAAATTGCACACGACGGTTCGGATCAGACTTAGAAATTTTTATTGCATAGCTAGGTACGGGACGATACAGGACAGAACACAAAAGACGCGTGTATCTGCTGGCCGTTTATTGCAAGTCTGATTGCTGTCTCTAGGTACTATTCTAATTTGCCAACAGAGTACTAGCTATTGTGTGGCGCATGGGTCGGCTTGTGTGGCGCTAATTTTAACTCATCTCTTGGAGAGTGTCAGATTGGATGGTTGATTGAATGATTGCGTTGACCGTTTGTAGGGATTGCAATGACACCGGATTTTCAGAGCAACATACCGGCCGCCTTGCAATACTACCTAATCCTAAATAATCCTAATCTTTGGTAACCTTATCTAACCCATGCGCACGACTCCTATCACTAATAATACTAATTCTAACTAAACTAACAATTTACTGGTAACGAAGACTACGATGACAATACTGGTTACGGAAATTCACAGCCCAGGACCTCCAACGCAACGCCGACCCTGTGAGGGAAAACAAGTAAGTTCCTAAAAGGATGAAGGTAACGCAGGGTACTTAACGTTGGGTGGGGTCGGGGTGACAGGTCCGACCCGTCCGATCGCGACCGCGTCACCCCCCATGGCTTTAGGGCTGGAATCCTGCTCAGACAGGCTGCGTCTGGTTGCGCTTCTGCAACTACGGGGACTGGACGATTTTTACCACCAAAGATACGGAGTCTGGACGATATCTACCAACGATGTACAAACGACAGGACACAGAAACACATATCGCTTGTAGTACGGATGGCGGTTGAACGGACGATGTGGTAACTGGACGACGTGACGACAGGAGAACGGAAAAACTGGTTGACTGGATGGCTTGATGACTAGTTGACCAGATGACTGGATGTGGTTCACCAGACCGATTCGACCTAATAAGATGAGAGGGTGCTTTTTTATCTTTTCAATCACACATTACAAAAACTTCCCTGGAGCGGAGGCCTCCTGGCCGGATGAATTTGAATTCGGTTTCGTCGTCTACTGCCGAATGGACGACATGTCTCTGGAACTGTTCGTTTCGAAAAAGCAGACGGAGTTCATCCAATTCTCGGCGAGCACCAACGAAAGTTGTCGAATTGTCACACATCACAACTCGAGGTTTCCCACGACGACCAACAAATCGTTTAAACGCTGCGATGAATGAATCACTGGTCAGGTCCGTGACCAGCTCTATATGGACTGCCTTCGTAGCCAAACAAACGAAGATAGCAACGAACATTTTGCAGGGTTGGATTCGACGACTTGAAGGATATTTTACTAGGAAAGGTCCACAATAATCTACTCCAACGTTCTCGAATGGATTCGATGGCGAAACACGCTCTGCTGGCAGGTCGCCCATAAGCTGCTCTGTTACGCGTGGTTTGTTACGAAAACTCTGCACACATTCGTTCAGAACTGTGTTGACTAACGATCTGATTCTGGTGATCCAAAATCTCCCACGGACGGAAGAAACAAGAAGTTGAGCACCGGCATGGAAAAAACAGGGGTGGTAGTGCTCTATTATCATTTTCGACAGGGGATGTTTACTGCACAGGATCATCGGATGTTTTCTGTCTTCGCTTATCGGTGCGTGCGCTAGCCGGCCGCCAACGCGAATTATGCTATCGACAAACACGGGATTCAAAGAGAGGATCGGGGATGACGCTTTCAGTGGTCGCCCTCTCTGGAGAGCGTCGAATTCGGCAGGGAAACTTTCCTGTTGTGCTACACGAACGACGTGAAGGATGGCTGCATACTGTTCTGCGTACGTTAAACTTCCGGAAGATCGTTGGTGTGGGTTTCTCAAACTGGAATTGTGCGCAAATCGGAGCATCCACGCAACAAGATGAATCAAATCCAAAAACCTCTCACGCCAACCGAAGATTTCACTAGTCACGGGTGTAACAGGAAACGAACATACTTTCCGCTCTTTTAGTAACGACTGTTCAACTTGTTCTGGATTGCTTGAAGCTGGCCAGGTGCTGCGGTCTTGTCGCAGCCAAAGTGGACCCTCAAACCACATCGTTTGGTACTGAAGCTGTGCTGGAATCATGCCTCTCGAGATGCATGTCCGCTGGATTTTCCACTCCTGCAACGTGGTGCCACTGGCAGCCTTTAGTGGTATGCTGGATCTCGGAGACACGGTTTGAAACGAAAGCTTGCCAACGGGACGGTGAATGCGCAATTCTTAAACTGCGCTTAACTTTTTCGTACAGGTGAGCCAAGAGAAGAGCAGATGAAAGCTCGAGGCGCGGGATTGTCTGCTTTTTCTTCTTCCTCTTCAGGTCGTCTAAAGATGCTACTCTGGATTTTGCGGTTATCAAACGGACGGTAACTTCACCATTTTCTGCAGTACAGCGAAAATAAACACAGGCTCCGTAGGCCTTTTCAGATGCGTCACAAAAACCGTGTATCTCGACAAATGCTGCTTCGGAATGAAAGGTCAACCAACGTGGAACCGAGAGTGAAGATAGAGCTTTCAGATTCATCCGATACTCCTGCCAAAAGTTCTGCATCTCCTCTGGAAGTGAATCGTCCCATCCACACTGCAGTTTCCAAAGATCTTGCAGAAATATCTTCGCGATGACAACAATGGGGCCCACAAGTCCAATCGTGTCGAAAAGGCGTGCTGTCTCTGCAAGCACAACTCTTTTGGTGATCTTGGCCTTGTCGCTCCAAACTGGACAGTCGTAAACGAAACAATCGGTAGTAGGTTTCCATACTAAACCCAACGTCTTCACAGCTGCAGTCGTAGAATCCAAGTTCAAGGAAGCGCGCTCGTCTATAAGATGATCCGGTAATGCAGACAGTACGTCGGCTGAATTTGAGTTGAACTTTCTCAACAAAAAGCCACCTGCTGCTGCTAATTCAATCATCTCCGTCGCTAACTTTATCGCACTGTCGACTGAATTCGCTCCAGTGAGAGAATCATCGACGTACGTATCGTATTGTAGATTCCTTGCTGCTTCGGGATACGATTCCTTTCCACTGTCTGCTAACTGCTGAAGGCACTTGGTTGCCAGATACGGTGCGCATGCTGTACCATAAGTTACAGTGACGAGCTCGTAAGTACGGACCGGAATTTCTGGAGAATCTCTCCACAGAATACGCTGCAGACGTTGATCTTCGGCTTGTACTTTGACCATGCGGTACATTTTCTCCACATCAGCAACAACGGCGACTCGATGCAACCGGAACCGAAGGACGATGGACAACAAATCTTCTTGAACTTCGCGGGTCTACGGTGGTAGTCTTACAGGATGCATCGAAGACGACGCGAAGTTTCGTTGTGGAGCTGTCAGGCTTGTAGACCGCATGATGTGGGAGATAGTAGACCGGTAACGCTTCATCAGGATTAGGAACTTCGCGCATGTGGCCAAGACTGATGTATTCCTCCATAAATGCTGTGTACGCTGACTGTCTCCGCAACAAATTTTGTTCCGGAGATCATCAGAATATGTTCTTACAAAATACAAATTATTTCTCCCATAAAACACAATACATTATCTTTTGTAACTCTACACAAAAACACAAATACATACAAACCAAGAAGGTATAAATATAACACACAAATTTTGTACAAGAACTCTTGAATTATAATTGTCACTCTAAAACCACGCGTTTTTTACTACGTCGTACCGGAATTTCACTAAGCTAAGTCCCAAATTAAGTTTAAGTTTTCTAAGACTTACAGTTACGGGAAGCACAAATTTCCCAGTACAGTCGTCGTTTACAGTGCGCGGATATTGTCGCTAACATTCTGGTGCCGAAACCCGAGAAGAAATTCCCAAAAATTGTGCTGGAAGAGCAACCACGTGTAGTGAAGTTACGGTTCCTCATAATCCTATCCCGAACTTACTAGTTCTTTATTCGATACCGTTGCAAAATTCGCGATTGGATTGCAAGAATCCAGCTTAGTGTTGCTGCCACTGTAAAATAGTGAAATTTCGAATAAAAGGGTTAAAAGAGTGATATTGGCTCACAAAATGGCTCCCTCGAAGAAAGTCGTGAGGAAGAATACGTTGCCATTAGAAACGCTGATTCGCAGAAGAAATAATATTCTGGGATCTGCTAAATTGATCCAGGAGTTTGACTCCAATTACGTTGTGGAACAAGCAAATCAAGTTCCAGTGCGAATCGAGCGTTTAGATGAGCTATGGGATCGCTTCGAAAGCGTCCAAGAAGAAATCGAGCTAATGGAAGGTGAAGAAGAAGTGTTCGCAGAATCTCGACAAACATTTCAGACTCTGTACTATGAGCTGAAAGCATCTCTCAATAGTAAAATTCCGAGATCTACATCACCTGTCCTTAGCCGAAGAATTCCCGAAAGTGTTGTTGTTGTGAACCCCACTCTTTCCGTGAAACTTCCTGAACTAAAACTCCCTGAATTCCACGGGAATCCCGAAGAATGGATCGAGTTCAGAGATCTTTTCAAATCAGTGATTCATATGAACAATCTGATATCTCCTGTGCAAAAATTGCACTATTTGCGTGGTTCCTTGAAGGGTGAAGCTTCTCGTATCATCTCCTCAATCGCGATCTCTGCCGACAATTACGCGATTGCGTGGAAAGCAATTTGTGATCGATACGAGAATAAAAACTTTCTTATAAAGCGTCATATGTCAGCCATTTTGAAAATCCCCGCAATTCGGCGGGAATCTGCCGTTGGGTTGGCTGAATTAGCTGATGAGTTCAACCGACACGTGGGAATTCTCGATAAGTTGGAGCAGTCTAGTGAACACTGGAATTCATTCCTCGTTGAGCATTTGAGTACCTTACTCGATGAAAAGTCCCTTATGGAGTGGGAAACACAGTGTCAAGAACAAGATTCTCCCACTTACGCCCAGTTGTATGAGTTCATCCATAAAAGGTCTCGAATGCTCCAAAAGTGTAAAGTGTTAACCAACACGAACACAAGTGTGCAAATGAAGAACACTAGAGGAAAATCCTCTGCATCTCATGTCGTGTCGGAAAATGTTGTGAAGTGCCTAAGTTGTAAGCAGGCACATCAACTCTCGCAGTGCCCCACTTTTCTCAAGCTTACTCCGAACTCTCGTCTAGACTTTATAAAAACCCATCGTCTTTGTATCAATTGCTTGAGAAGTGGGCACTTAGCGAAAGACTGTCGCAGTAGTGTGTGTAGAAGTTGTGCCAAGAAACATCATACATTGCTTCATCTCCCCCCTCGAAACTTTAATGGCACAACTTCTGAAGAAGTAAGTGAAAGTGAGACTCCACAAACCTGCATAGCTGTGTCGACTGCTGCGACTACCAACACATCATCAGCACAATCGTTCTCGGTATCGCGAGCACCGCCGGTGGTGCGATCGTGTCCGTCAAATTCGTCGTCGCCGGTTACCCACACCCGATCGAGTGGTGAATCGTCGTTTGGGTTGCTCTCACGGTCGGGAGAACAGGTTGTCGAATGCCCTCCTCTCGCGTCGCAGCAATATTCGTCGTCATTCGAAAATGAACCACCTTCCCCCCAAGAACAGCCCACATCACTCACACAAGTCGCTTCTCTGGAAAATGCCACTATATTTCTATCTTCTGCTCTGGTGCGAATATTGGATCGCCACGGTAATTATCACCTCGCACGCGCTTTACTCGATAGTGGATCGCAATCAAATTTTATATCCGAATCGTTATGCCAACGTTTGGATTTGAAGCGCAACAAAATCAACTTACCCATCTGCGGTATCGGACAAGCAATAGTTAATGTCCATTATAAAGTACATGCAAAAATCACTTCTCGCTTCAATCAAATCGAATTTACACTCGACTGTCTCGTTTTGCCCAAACTAACGGTTTGTTTGCCCAGTCGGAACGTTAATATTTCTGACTGATTCCTCGCAACATTTCTCTTGCTGATCCGAAATTCAATATTACCCACGGAATCGATCTATTAATTGGCGCTGAACTGTTCTTCTCGCTTCTCGAATCACACCAAATCCTCCTTGGCGAAGGACTGCCATTGTTACAGAGCACAGTTCTGGGGTATGTAGTGTCCGGAAAATCAATTTCCCAAACCGTGAACACATCGATATGCAACACCGCCATAATGCAGCCACCGGACTTAAACAAACAACTCGAACGCTTTTGGCAAGTGGACAATTTTGACGTCGGAAAAGCGTTAACCGCGGATGAAAAGGAGGTAGAAACGCACTTCGTTTTCGCGGAGTAACGACGGCCGGTATGTGGTTCGATTACCTCTTCGCGAAGAACTAGTTCCATTGTTGGGTGACTCATACAGCACAGCTGTTCGTCGTTTTTTGCTATTGGAGAAGAGGCTGTCAGCTGATCAGCAATTGCGAGAAGATTACGAGAAGTTTATGCAGGAGTATGTGATGTTGGGCCATATGGAAGTGTGCCGTCGCGTCGCGGGCCCGCAGTTCTTTCTTCCGCACCATGCAGTGCGACGCCCTGATAATACCACCACCAAAACACGAGTCGTGTTCGATGCTAGCTGCAAGGCATCGGGTCAGCTGTCCCTGAACGACGTTCTCCACACAGGTCCGACGGTACAACCGGCTCTTCTATCTACAGTTCTCACCTTTCGAAAGCCGAAGTATGTCTTCACAGCAGACATAGAAAAAATGTTTCGCCAAGTATGGGTACATCCAGCTGACCGAAAATATCAACAGATCATTTGGCGAAAAGATCTCTCCTTACCCCTCCAAGTCTACCAACTCAAGACTGTAACATACGGTCTAGCCAGTTCACCGTATCATGCTGCGCGCGTACTCAACCAGCTTGCCGCCGATTATCACCATGATCACCCCCTCGCCTCCTCAATTGTAAAGCATCGAACGTACGTGGATGATACATTAGCTGGATATGATGATTGAGCCGAAGCAACCGAAGCCTGTCGTCAACTTGTGGAGATGCTGAAAATAGCTGGTTTTACTTTGCGCAAGTGGTGTAGTAATCAACCAAAGGTTCTCGAAAATGTCCCCGAAGAACTTTGGAATCATTCGTCGCAGACCGAGATCGGTCGGTCCACAACAACAACAAAAACTCTTGGCCTTTTGTGGAACCCCCAAACAGATACATTCAGCTTTAAAATTCCGTCGCTGTGTAATGCCAACCCAGTTACGAAACGTGTGGTAGTATCCGAAATGTCGCAATTGTATGACCCTATATGGGTCTCGTCGGGCCTGTAGTAGTCAACTGTAAAGTGTTCGTGCAACGACTATGGGCTGCAAGTGTCGAGTGGGATGCTCCACTTTCCGAAGACGATCGCTCCTGGTGGAATGAATTTCGTGATGGTATACAAGATCTCCAACGTCTCTCCATCAGCCGTCGTGTTTTGGCTAACGTCAATAATGAGTACACATTGCATTGTTTCTGTGATGCGTCGGAACGTGCCTATGGATGCTGTGTGTATGTGGTAAGCAAGAGATCAGATGATCGCACTCATAGCCAGCTGTTGATCGCTCAGTCTCGCGTCGCACCTCTTCGTAATCTGACCATTCCGAGACTTGAGCTGTGTGCGGCAGTTCTAGCCAGCCAGATGATGGAAAAATTACGGACAACAACAGAGTTCGATGGACCAACGGTGTTTTGGTCCGACTCAACTGTCGTGCTACACTGGATTCGATCTCCACCCCCAGATTGGAAGCCTTTCGTATCGAATCGAATTGCCGAAATACAGAGGTCAACAAAAAATTCCCATTGGAGACACATTCGCACCGATGTCAACCCAGCTGATATCCTTTCTAGAGGGGCATGGCCCTCCCAGATTCTCGACAACGATCTTTGGTGGCATGGACCAGACTTTCTCGTGGCCGCTCCGGAGTTCTGGCCACCTGTTTTACCAACCTCCAACCTTCAGTCTGTGGACCGAGACGAGATGAACATTGAAAAGCGTCAACGTTATACTGTCGCAATGTTGGCTACTGCAATAGATGACTCGTTGCTCTCACGATTTGCCGAACTCAGCCGACTGCTGAAGGTCGTAGCCTGGTGCCTTCGTTTCTACCACAATTTTCGCCTGCCAGTTGGTTTTCGTCGTGTTGGAGTTTTGACTCCGTCGGAAATTGAAGACGCATTGAAAGCGTTGATACGTATCGAACAAGCTAGTGGCTTCCAAGCAGAGCTCCATCAAGTGCAAGTGAGTAAACAATCAAATACACCCTTAGAAATTCATGCCAAATCGCCTCTTAAGGGCATGAATATTCTTTACGACAGCGAAGGATTTTTACGTTTGGATGGTCGATTGCGCAATTTGAACAAATCGTTCGATTCCAAACACCCATACATTCTCCCAGCCAACGGGAAACTAAGTTTGCTGCTGGCACGATCATTGCATCTGCAAACTGCTCACTCAGGACCATCTCTCCTACTCGCAACGATGAGGCAGCGCTTTTGGCCCTTGCAAGGCCGAATCCTAGTCCGCAAGATAGTCAGAAATTGCGTGACTTGCTTTCGCTGTCGACCAACACTAGCACACCAGCAAATGGGTCCTCTACCAGCAGTGCGACTTACTCCAGCTCGAGTATTTTCCAGATGTGGTCTGGACTACTGCGGGCCATTTAACGTTCGTCCGTTGTGCGGGAGGGGGGCAAGCCTAAAAATGTACGTCGCGGTATTCGTTTGCCTTTCGGTTAAGGCAGTTCATCTCGAAATCGTTCCGAATCTAACGTCATCTGCGTGTATAAATGCGATCAAACGGTTCGTGGGTCGCCGCGGTCGGTTACTCGAATTGCATTGCGACAATGCAACCACCTTCGTCGGCGCTAACACCGAAATGAAGGCAATTCGTCAGCAGTACTTGCAGCAGTTCCGCACGAATCAATGGGACAACTATTGTGTTGATTCGGGAATTTCGTTCACTTCATTCCGGCTAGATCCCCACATTTTGGTGGACTGTGGAAGGCGGGGGTTAAGTCATTCAAATACCATTTCCGTCGCATATTCGGAGGACGATCGTACACCTACGATGAGTTCTCGACAGCTGTAGGCCAAATAGAAGGTACCCTCAACTCTCGGCCTCTCATCCCCCTCACAGACCACCCTCACGACCTTGAAGTGATGACGCCTGGACATTTCATCATTGGGGAACCGTTGTTCTCAATCCCTGAGCCCGAAATAGCAGAACCGGTGAAAAAGCTGACTAGACTACAACAAACACGTCGATTCCAACAACAACTCTGGAAGCGCTGGTCCAGAGATTACGTTAGCCAACTTCAACAGCGATCCAAATGGCGACAGGCGGTCAAAAATGTCGACGTGGGAAATCTCGTCCTTCTGCGACACGACAATCTACCCACGTACCAATGGAACCTCGGCCGAGTAGACGAAACGATCAAAGGCGAAGATGGGCTGGTGCGCGTAGTGCTGGTCCGAACTACGCGTGGTGTGTTCCGCCGAGCTGTTACCGAAATCTGCGTGCTGCCGGTCGATACTGCTGACGGTGACGACATCGATGCTGACGAAGCTGGAGACCAAGGAGGTGCTGCTGTTCAAGAAGGTTGAAACGGACGGTTTCAACGGGGCCCGGTATGTCTCCGCAACAAATTTTGTTCCGGAGATCATCAGAATATGTTCTTACAAAATACAAATTATTTCTCCCATAAAACACAATACATTATCTTTTGTAACTCTACACAAAAACACAAAAACACAAATAAGAAATGAAGAAGACATCAGCATATTCCAGAATGAAATTCACATTTTCTACCTGTGGTGCAAAAAAAGCCTTCTGAAGCTCAATGTAAAGAAATGCAATTTAATATCATTTAGCAGAAAAAGGACAACACCAAACATCACAATTACACTAGGAGATCAGAATGTAGAAAAATGTGAACGAGTTAGGGATTTAGGAATTATCTTAGACTCTAAACTTACTTTCACAGACCATTACAATACTATCATCCATAGGGCAAATAACATGCTGGGCTTTATTAAGCGCTTTTGCTTTAATTTTCAAGACCCATACACAATAAAAACACTATATATTGCCTATGTAAGGTCTTTACTGGAATATTGCAGCGTTGTTTGGTCCCCTTATTCAATTTCACACGAAGAAAGAATAGAATCAGTACAAAAGCAATTTCTACAATATGCCTTCCGTAAATTAGGTTGGACATCATTTCCACTTCCATCATATAAAGCGCGCTGCATGCTCATTGACATACAAACACTAAAAGAACGCCGTGAATATGCAATGGTTTCATTTGTAAACGATATTGTTTCGCAGCGTATTGACTCAAAAGAAATTCTATCAAAATTAAACTTTTATGCACCTTCTCGGCAACTCCGAAATCGAAATTTATTTTTCATTAATCACTATCGCACAAACTACGCGAAAAACGGGCCAATAAATCGCATGATGGCCTCTTACAATCAACACTGCGAAACCATTGACTTTACAATGTCTCGGCAAAAACTCAAACAATATTTTAATCGAAGAAATCTAAACTCTTAAGGAGAAATTGTAAAGCAGACACTGCTTAAACCTATTCTTAAGGAAATGTACATGTATCAAACTAGTCTACGTTACGGTTGACGAATAAATAAACATACAAACCAAGAAGGTATAAATATAACACACAAATTTTGTACAAGAACTCTTGAATTATAATTGTCACTCTAAAACCACGCGTTTTTTACTACGTCGTACCGGAATTTCACTAAGCTAAGTCCCAAATTAAGTTTAAGTTTTCTAAGACTTACAGTTACGGGAAGCACAAATTTCCCAGTAAAATCGTCGTTTACAGTGCGCGGATATTGTCGCTAACACTGACTTCTTTTCGCTGTTGGACTGGAAATGCTTCACTACGCTGAAAAATCGCCTCAGTGCTGCGTTACGAGACTCCTCCAGTTGCCGAATTACGTGATCACGTTTCGGCAAAGAGACAACAAATTTTCCGTCGCAGTCACGGGTGGTGGTTTCAGCAAAAATCTCCTCACAAGTTGACTCTTCCACGGATTGGGTACTTGCTGACCTACACGATTCCAGTTCCCAGAATTTAGTGAGCTGCTCCTGAATTTCTGCTACTGAACAAGTCACGGAGGAAGGCGAACAGGATACAGATTTATTCGGAATGGTACCAGCAACTATCCATCCGAAAACAGAGTTTTGAAGGCTTGGGCCATCATTCGTCAGCTTGAATCTGTCTTCCAGAAGCAGATCAAAGAAGTGCTCGGCGCCAATAATGATGTCGATCTCTCCTGGTTCCGAAAATCTGGGATCAGCAAGCTGAACATCGTGGGGTAAACGCCAACTCTCGTACTCGACTCGTTTTGCGGGAAGTGTGGCTGTCAGCTCAGGCAAAAGAAAGAAGCTCATAGCTCTGCTGAAAGCTGAGATGTACGAGGTCCGAGCACGAACGGAAGCTACAACCAGTTTGCGTGACACAGCTCGTGATCCACCGATGCCTTGAACGGTGAGGTTTTCTGGAACATGTCGCAGTTTTAGTTGTTGGCTGAAGCGAGTGGTCATGAAGCAAAACTGGGAGCACGAGTCAAGCAAGGCTCGAGCTAGTCGAGTATTGCCAAGAGAATCCTGGATGCGAACAATGGCTGTGGACAACAGGACTTGTTTCGTGAGGTTCTGATACATTCTTGTAAGTTTCTTAATTTTGAAAGGTTAATAATTGAAACACTGGAGATTTTGGTTAACCAATAAACGAACATTTTAGTTTGCTCATTAACATGAAATCGTTGAAAGCTGTCACTACATATCTTTAGAAATTCTCAAAAGAGATTTGAATGAAAGCATCACTAATAATGACATAGAATATTTCTCGCGTATCTTCCATTTCCTCCAGTATTACCAGGCTTCTTCATCGGATAAAAAATACGTCAAATTTCGAAAACATGCTATTATTTCTAAGATTGCAAACAACAGAATGTTTTGGGTGTTTTAAACGATGGAAAAATGCCTTAATTTGTTTTCTTTTAATTTTCACTTCATTAAAGGTTTTAATTTCTGCTAAATTACTTGTATTTCTACCCTTATAATTTGCCTGGTTAAAACCGTAATGAATATTGAAAAAATATGGACATTCGACCCCATTACATTGTCAGCCTTACGCAACGTCCTTTAAATACGATCCTTTTCTGAACGTCAATATGCTTTCTCCGGAAAACTATCAAAATGGCAAAAACAGTTCATTACGTCAAACATTTGGAATTCAGAAACAATCTCCAATTTTTCCCTTTCGATCGACCTTTGCTCTCAAATTCCCAACAGTTGTAGGTATCGCTCTCATTTCCCATATGGCATAGGTAGCGCAGGTAAAAAAGCAGGAGAACGGCCAATGGCAGGCAAAAGCAATTGCACAATCGAATCAGTTAAGGGGGTAAACAAACCAAAATGCTCTAAACGTTTTATCATTTCGCAAAATCGATTATAAACTACTCGAAGCCAGCAGCGCCGCGGATTGAACTGCCTCCTGGCCATCGAAAGCCCGCGAGAGATCTGGTCATTTTGATTCCGTTCCAAGTTATGAGCTAGAAGAGGTTGAAATGGAAAGAAAAAAAAAAATAGCTTAAACAGATTAGGTTGGGCTATTGTTGCGAATTTCCAAACCAACGAATTGACCACAGGTTCCAATATTGGGTGCACTTTTCGGGGGAGCCCGTTCTTGGTTTGGGTCACGCGCCCAACTTTGCCTTTTAAATAGTGAAGTTTAGTTCGTGCCATTTAAATTATTCTCCAACGAGTGAGCGACCAACCAATATGCCTTGCTGCATAAGTTTTGCAAATCAGTTTGAAAATTTAATCCACTCTTAACCCAGCAGACTAACGTAAACCAGTTTCGGTTCGATTATTTTATTTCACCACCCGTTTAGTGGACACACAGTCATTCACTCACTCATTCACTACCTACTCGGAGGTATTCCGGTGACAGATCAGGTCAGGAAGATTGGAGTTTGGCCACTGACTATGGTACCTTCTAAGCATTATGGGCTGGAGAGCCTCACCTTATGCTGTTAATGTTCGTCGTTGCGCTGACTAGTGCATGCTTTTATGTGGCTTTGGGATTGGGCATATTTCTAGCTCTAGCATATGGAACCGTTCTCTGCGCCATGTGCATGCTTCGGGACAGAGGGCTGTGGCAAGCTTTCGCGAGGCGCGAGTTTTTTTGTCAGCCAGCTAAATTCTTTTTATTACGACTCATTCGTAAATTGGACCAAACGGTGAAATTGATATTCACGATTTTTACCATAGGTACCCTGGACGCCAAATTGGCAAGACTTTATTGAGGGTTGTGATAGGAATTTTCTTGGCCTCGCTGCGCTCAGCTCAGGCAGACAGATAATGCTCACCTGTTGTCTGTATGTTGCTGCCGCATTGCATAAGGGAAATCAATTGATCAAATCAAGGACCCCCCAGGGCTAATTAAAAGCGACCGGCCGCATATTGAATATGGATCTTTTAAACCCAATTTGTTTTTTCGCAATACAGAAAACAGCTTGGAACTTTGAAATACGATTTTTAAATTGAGTTCCTAATCATAAGAACAAAATACTTCAGATTTCTTCAAACAAATTCAACACGTTGAATTGCATACATTTAGGCGCAGTTAGTTTATTATTTACGATACGATTTCTCTACAAATCCACGCACCTGATGCCTATGCATCAATCCTTTACGAAACGTTATCTTTTAAAATTTAGTTTTGAGAAATTGGTTGAAAAATACTCTTATTAGCTAGATAATATAGATAAACATGAAAAAACCATCAGTTAAATTAGAGATACCATACGTACTCTTTTAAGAGTACATGTACTCTTTTTCGATCGATAAATGGGCGTACTTTTCTTTTTGTGGAATTATATTAAATTATTATTATTAATTTAAAGTAGTAGGGTTAATAAATTTCTCCATTCAATTTTCACGTTCACAGGAGTCCAGTACTGGCTTTTAAAATATGATACATGCCATATTCCTCTTTGCAGAAAAAATAATCGAAAAATATTGAAAATAGTGATCAATCACGGAGAAAAAAGACGACTGTTGTTCCAATTATTTCAGCTAGTTACACCTATCATCACAATGTAGTTGATTTTTTCGCATTTAACTATAAATAAAATAAACACAACTACAAACTGCTGATTGACTTTACGCAATCAACTATAAAGATAAATAATAGATTCAACTGTAATTGATTCAACAATAAATATAATAGATTCTACTATACATTTCTGGTTGATTTCTTCCATCTAACCATAAATATGAAAGATTAAACTGTAATGGTATAATTGATAAATTAACAGTATCTGCAAAATATTTTAACAATATATAAATTTGAATTTAATGGCACCACTGTTGATCATTTTTAACGACCAAAATCAATGCCACCACCACAACCAAGCAGCACCAAAGAATTATTTTTCTCCGAATCGAAACAAAACAGACCACCATTTTTTTGTTTGCGACGGGAACGGAATCGTGCCTTTCAAGAATTTTTGGGTTCCGAGACCAAAGGGTCTTTCATGGAGTACGTGGAATCGACGTGCATTTCAACGAGAGCTGGTTGGTCTAAATGTGCACGTCTATTATCTTCCGCAAACGGCCATCTACAGGAACCCTCAATTTTTCTCTACGGAACCTGGATTATGTAGATCTTTAAAAGAACGGCAAGGGGAAACGCTAGGCATCATCAAAAGTCTGGCGACAATAGTGGTTTATAGTTGACGTGGAAAATAAATATATCTATAAGTGGCGTAACATTACATTGCCAAACATCCGGACAATCATAATTGCCAGCAGGAGGACTTGCAGGAGTGTAAAATCTGCTGCAAAAATTGAAATACCTCCAGAAGGATTTCAACCAGCAGTGATACGAATGCTTGTTAGGAAACAGGAAATCGCTATACTGTTGCTTCCACAGGAATAAGTTTCAACCCTATCAACGATTCCAGTATGCAACCTTTAACCATCCGGACTGAAAGTCCAGCGGGTCGGAGAATGAAAAGCTGCTCGTCAAGCAGCAGGTAAGAATTAATTTATATTTTTTTGTTTTTTTATATAGAGGATATTTTTAATTTAAGGGTATTTCATCGTTGGCACCAGAGCTATTCCAAGCTGCGAAGAATGCACTTCGGCACTAAAACGAGTTGTCCCCGAATCTGGAGAAAGTCGAGCTCTGTGACATTCTGTCGAAGAACAGAATTACCTCTCGCTGAAGCGAATCCAGATTTATAGAAATTAAGTCGAGTGTCTCTGCATGGTGAGTTAATTTATTTCCCGAAGTCCAATACTATTTAATTGCTTGTGTTTTGATTATTCTAGGTCGAGGCATGGGACGCAGAATTAGTCGATTCAACGGGAAACCTCTGCAGGTGATAGATGGCTACGGAAAAGTCAAAGCAAATCCGTTAACGCATGGGGTTGCATGGGAAAGAAGTGGACAACGGTTGATGGCCAATCCGTCTTTCTTGAATGCCATAACCGTTCTTCGAGAGGTTGGTTTAAATTGAAAGCGTTCTACTGAATGACTATTTTAATACGATTGAATATTTATTTACCACAGGTTTACCATATGATACCTTGCGGCTCGCTCACAGGGAACAATTTCTTAATCGGATGACATAAAGGTGGCAACATCAAGTTCTGATAAAGACGTGGGAGAAACAAATGATGCCGGTAAAGACACAAGTCTTACTTAGTGATTGCCATTCAATCCTTACGCCATCCAATCTGCATCAACATCAACCTACAGAGTTTACAACGATTTATTGGTAGACATGGAGGAATGAACCACGTACAGTATTAACGCTTTTTAATTGTTGAAATGTAATATTTGCCTGGAATAAAAAATATTTTAAAAACATAAAATGATGCTGAAAAATAAATATGTATCACACTTTCAAAATGAATATAGTGCCATGAATATAGTTGTTCACCGCGAAATCAATCATACGAATATAATTTAATCTAATATATTTATAGTTAGAGCAATCAGAAAAATATAAT
Source organism: Uranotaenia lowii (assembly GCF_029784155.1). Classification (NCBI taxonomy): domain Eukaryota; kingdom Metazoa; phylum Arthropoda; class Insecta; order Diptera; family Culicidae; genus Uranotaenia; species Uranotaenia lowii. The sequence continues at coordinate 234,691,200 of NC_073692.1, read as the reverse complement.
TGAAATTATTGTACTTATTGTTGAATGCATAAAATAAATCATACGATTATAGTTGAATATATTATATTTATAGTTAAATGCATAAAATCAACCATATCACTACAGTGGAGTCTATCATATTTATAATCAAATGCGTAAAATCTATCATACAACTGTATTTACATCTATTACATGTATAGTTGAACGCACAAAGACTTTCAGATAATCAATTATTCTTGTAGTTGAAAGTTTAATATTTATAGTTAGTCGAGAATTAATCAGAAATATGATTGAATATAAGTGGATTATTGTTGGGAATACTATACTTTATTCTCCGTGATCTTACCCCGGATTACGGTATCTGATTGATTGTTCATCTTGTAATAAATATAGGTATGCAAAGAATTTATTGAAGGTTAGTTCACTCGATCAGGTTAATCCACTTGATACAGCTGATTGTAGATGCCTCAACTTCGCTAGACGTTTTCTCAAGTGTTGTTCTCTCTACATCTTATCAATTGGTTCTACTTGAAATTTGACCCCCTTGATGCCTACCTACTTTTTGTCAACCTAGACCGTAGTTTATTAACTGGGATCTTAAAGAAGGCCACATAAAAAATAAACTGTAGAATACAAGGATTTATCTTTCACGCCGATAAAATTGAATTCTCAAGTAGAGTTCTTGAAAATTCTAAATTCACCATCCATTTTGGGGCCTAATCTACATTCAAGAAAAAAGCACAATTGATTGCTTGATCTCAAACGCTAGCAACCGCTTCAGAGCGACATTTCAACTGGTTGTTATCTTGAAACAACAGATCGAATTAATCACCGCTCGTCAAATCCGCCTCTTTTTATCAGGCTGAATCAATTTTCACGGCTGTATCTCACGGTGTGAAAAACAACAAATGGAAGCGGCTAGATTAAGTTTGCTGAATTCAACAACCCACAATGAAGTTTTCAGTTTGAACGGAGCGCCACGCGACGGTGCTTCTTCAAATGTTAGGCCACTCTTCTTGTGTGTCTGTCTCCATTTTCTGGCGATTCAGCTTAGATTGATTCTGTTCCGTTTATCTTATCTTGTACCGTCAACTGGTGCAACGTGCTACAATTTTCAACTTCAATGGCTTCTAAAAACCTTATGTTCCCAGTTAATCCTACCACTTATGCATCAAAAGTTTTAAGGATGAAGCGACATAAAATTGGCGCAGTGAGAAAAAATATTGGGTTTTTTATTTATTTTTAATTTTCTCAAAACATGTGATTTTCACCCTCCTTAGAAAATGGGGTGAATTGCAACAAACTTTGTTTTTCAATAAAAAATCTTATGACCATTTATAGAGTTTAATATATTTACGATACCTTGAAGACCATTACGCATGAAAACACCAGTTGCAGTAATTTTTCGTTCTTTAAAAACGAATTTTCTGAATTCCGAATTTTTTCTGAAAATAAGGATGCTGCATACATTGAGGGGTTAAATAAAACTACGAAAAATTCTACTAGTTGAAATCTTAAAAATAAATGTTTGGATGAAAGAAATTTCAATGTTTACAAACGCATTATGCAAAACATTCATATTCCAGCAGCACATGGAATCGAGACTAACAAGGTTTTTTTTTTAATATGTCTTTATTTGTATCAAATCATCATTACTTTTATATTACATTATTACATTTAATTAGGTGTTCAGCTCAATAATGAACTGTTCAGAGCCCTATAGTTAACTAGATAATAAAAAATTATTTTTAAGATTTAAATTTGCTGAGCGCAATCAAGTATTTAATGTAGGAGAACATCCTGTAATGGCAAAATATTTTAAACTTAAAACTGATCAATATCCTAAAATTAAACTAATTCTAAAGAGAACGAATCTCTGCGATGGAAGACTGCATCGATTTGCCTCTGAAGTTGGGGATGATGTTGTTGGCCATCTCTTCGATAGATTCAATGCCCGCAATCCGATGGAGATCTTCGGTGCTGTGCCAAGGTGGAAGCCGCAAAATCATTTTCAGAACCTTGTTCTGTATCCTCTGGATGGATTTCTTCCTCGTTGCGCAGCAGCTAGACCAAATCGGAACTGCATACATTATCGCTGGTCGGAAAACTTGTTTGTAGATGAGCATCTTATTTCGCAGACTCAACTTGGATTTCCTGTTGATGAGAGAATAAAGAGATTAAGTGTATTTATTACATTTAGATTGAATATCTTCAATGTGATTTTTGAAAGTAAGATTTCGATCAAGTGTGAGTCCCAAGTACTTCACGTGATCAGACCATTCTAATGAAACCCCATTAAAAGTTATGGAATGATTTTCATTAGGTTTTAAAAATTCAGCTCTTGGCTTATGGGGAAATAAAATAAGTTGAGTTTTGGAAGCGTTAGGAGAAATTTTCCACATTTTCAAGTAATTCAAACAGGAATTTAAATTTTGTTGCAATCTACTGCGTGCCACCCGTAAATTCCGACCTTTGGCTGAAAGCAAAGTATCATCAGCAAATAATCTTCTACCTTTTCCTTCTGGGACATCAGGAAGATCAGAAGTAAAAATATTGTATAAAATCGGCCCAAGTATACTGCCCTGAGGGACCCCAGCTCTAATGATAGCTTACTTGTAAGGTTCGGCTAGACAAATAATTTTGAATAATTTTAGTGAGATATACAGGAAAATCAAATCGAGCTAATTTAGCTACTAAACCTTTGTGCCGAACACTGTCAAATGCTTTTTCAATATCTAGAAGAGCAACACCAGTTGAATAACCTTCAGAATTGCTAGCGTTAATCATATTAGTTACACTCAAAAGTTTATGTGTAGTAGAATGTTCATGAAGAAAATCAAATTGTTCATCAGGGAAAATAGAATTCTGATTAATGTGGATCATCATTCTATTCAAAATATTCAAAATAACTCTCTCAAATAGTTTACTTAAAGAAGGGAGCAAACTAATTGGTCGATAACTTGAAAGCTCTGAAGCACTTTTTCCAGGTTTCAAAATAGGAGTTACTTTGGCATTTTTCCATTTATTTGGAAAATAAGCCAAGTGAAAACATTTATTGAAGATTTTAACTAAAAAATTTAAAGTGCTTTCAGGCAACTTTTTAATAAGAATATAGAAAATCCCATCTTCCCCCGGGGCTTTCATATTTTTAATTTTTTTGAAAATCAATTTAAGTTCATCAATATTTGTCTCACAAGAACTTTCAAATACATTTTGTTTAGAAAGAATATCATCAAATTCAAGGGAAATTTGAGCATCAATTGGACTTACAACGTTTAAATTAAAATCATGAGCAGACTCAAATTGTTGGGCTAATTTTTTAGCTTTTTTTGCATTAGTTAAAAGAAGATTATCCCCATCTTTCAAAGTAGGAATTGGCTTCTGGGGCTTTTTCAGAATTTTTGTTAATTTCCAAAATGGCTTTTGAGTAGGGTTCTATGTCCTCTACTGCTATAGCAAAATTTTCATTACGGATGAATTTTAAACGACGTTTGATCTCTTTTTGAAGGTCGCAATAAATAAATTTCAAATAAAGATAGCTAGTACGTTGATATTGGCGTCGACGAATGTTTTTCAGTCGTATCAAAAACTGAAGATCATCATCGATAAAAGGTTGATTAAATTTATGTTTAACTTTGGGTATTGAAGCGGCTTTAGCATTGACTATTGAAGTTGTCAAATTTTCTACAGCCAAATCAATATCTTCTATTGAATTCAATGGAACGTTTACATCTAAATTACGTTCAATAAAATTCATATATCGCTCCCAGTTAGCCTTTTGAAAATTAAAAGTTGATTTTAAAGGGTTTTCAATGGGACTTTGGGATAAAGAAAAAGTTACTGGAAGGTGGTCTGAATCGAGGTCCGCATGAGTAACTAATTGACTACAATGCTCGCCTAAATCCGTTAGAACCAAATCAATTGTAGAAGGATTTCTAATCGAAGAGAAACAAGTATGCCCATTAGGATATTCAACAGTATAATATCCAGCAGAGCAGTCATTAAATAAAATATTCCCATTAGAATTTGATGAAATATTATTCCAAGATCGGTGTTTTGCATTAAAGTCACCAATAATAAAAAATTAGATTTATTTCTGGTGAGTTTTTGTAAATCTCCCTTCAAAAATTTTTTCTGTTCACCGCTACATTGAAAAGGCAAATATGCGGCAACAATTATAATTTTCCCCATAGAAGTTTCTAATTCAATTCCAATTGTTTCTAAGACTTTTGTATTGAAAGAAGGAAGAAGTCTAAATTTGAGACGACTATTGATGACAATAGCTACACCCCCACCTTGTCGATCAAGTCGATCATTACGCAAAATTTTAAAGAAAGCATTGCTTTTCAAGTTATTGTCTGGCTTTAAAAAAGTTTCAGTGATGGCAGCAATATGTATGTTTTGAGTTTTCAAAAATAAAAAGAACTCGTCTTGGTTAGCCAGCAAAGATCTAGCGTTCCAATTCATAATATTTAAACATCTATTTGGATCCATGAGGGAATCGTAAAGTCATAATAATTTTGTTAGCATAATTAAAAGAAGTTTGGGAAGCTTCAAACATTGAATTTGCTTTCAACATAAAATGAAAATGCTGCTTTTCAAGCCACAGGTACAGCTGGCTTGCCAAACCAGATATTTCTTCGCGAACTTTGACAGTTTCATGTGCTTGAAAATATCTGCTACCTTTCCCCTTCCTTTTGCCGTATAAAACTCCTGTACCTGAAGCTGCTTTTAGTCGGCTTTTACGTTGGTTTCGTCGTCCATTACCACGCAGTCAAACTTCGTCAGCATCGTCGTGTACAGCCTCCGGGATCGCGCTTTGGCCGTCGTGTTTTGTTTATCATCGCGATTTAGAGTCACTACCTTCTTGTAAGTCGATGGTCCGGCTCGTTTTTAGGCTCGATGCACGGTTGTAGACGATACTCCCAGCTTATTTGCGGCATCTCGGAGAGAGAGGTTAGGGTTTCGCTTGAAACTACCGGCAACTCTCTTTGTCGTCTCAGCGGCTTCCGGTTTTCGATTTCCCCCCGATCCAGACTTCCTGGCTGTCGACAAACGTTCCCCAAACACTTAAATTACATTTGTAACGGTTGATTTGGCAACTCTTAGCGGTTTTGCAGGTTTGCGTGCGAGTAGCTCGGATTTGCGCGATGCGCGAGCAAAATTTGGATACGCTGCTCTTCTTCCTTGGACGGCATTTTGACAACTGAAGAGCGAATTCCAAAATCAAAGTAGGAGCAACATTATTCTACACACACACACACACACACACACACACGCACCCACACACACACACACACACACACACACACACACACACACACACACACACACACACACACACACACACACACACACACACACACACACACACACACACACACACACACACACACACACACACACACACACACACACACACACACACACACACACACACACACACTCACACACACACACACACACACACACACACACACACACACACACACACTCACACTCACACACACACACACACACACACACACACACACACACACACACACACACACACACACACACACACACACACACACACACACACACACACACACACACACACACACACACACACACACACACACACACACACCTTCAAAATGAGGGGTGTTCAGGTTTTGAATTTGAAGAAGAAACACTTAAAATCCTTGAGGCAGGTTTTTTGAACGGTTTTAACAACGAATTTGTACTCAAAATTCTTCGAAAACATGCCCGAAAAAAGTACCGAAGTGATGCTACCACATTCAGGCCAGAGAAGGAAGAGCCCTACAGAGTTAGCCTGCCGTTCCACCCGAAACTAACTAATGGGATAACAGAAATCCTTTCTCAACACGGTCTGAAAACAGCATACAAGAGCGGCAACATCCTTAAGGATCGGTTGTCTCCTTGAAGGATAAGATTCCGCAGGATGAGAGATCTGGAATCTATGAATATCCCTGTGAGAGTTGCCCAGCTGTTTACATTGGTCAAACTCGTCGCAAATTTAAAGTTCGACTTAAAGAACATAGGAATGCCGTAGACAACAACTGGGTCAATGAATCCAGCGTAGCCGCCCACGCAACGGAAATGGATCACTCCATAAATTGGGAAAAAGTGATTTATAGGAAATGCGTGAGACAAGCCTAACATTTGAACGCATGGGAAACGATGTTCATTAGTACTTCCGAAAAACCGCTAATGAACGATGATGACCCACCAATTATGTTGCCGCTTTTCACTTTCACCAAAAACCAAAAGAAAAATCTCATAAAGGAACCTTCTTCCGACGAATACTACGACACTCGTAGTATGATCCTGTTGGAATTTCTTCGTGTGATCAGTCGGACATCGTCCTGTAGATGGGCAACATCGAGCCCGAAACCGGTCGACAATAAAGGTAATTTTGTATCCATTTTTCGGATATTGCAAAATAGTGCAGACGAATGTCCGGAATCAACGAACAAATTCCGCCCGATCACGACACCACGTACCGTTTGTCTTAATATTTTTGTGAAAAATAATTGTTGGCATTAGAATTTTGTTGATGCAATCGAGAATATATTTTTCTCCTTGTCTAGGTAAATAACAGCGTTTGATGGTTTTCTCCAAACATTGTACCTGCAATCGGTAACGCTCCATTATCGTTTAGTGGCCATAATGGGTTAATAATGAGCAAAACAGAGATCTCAAACTCAACCCGTGACGACGACGATGAGGGTGGAAAAAATTATGCTCCACATCGGACCGACCAGACTAATTGCCATGTTTGGAAGGGCTGGGCCACGATGACTGACTGCTGTTGATCGGTACAAAAGACCCCGGCCAGGCTGAAGTTTGTTCCGCGCAAAAGACTGGAATTATGCACCATATTACTACAGAGCCCAAACCTGTGCCCTACACAGAGCCAGCAGCCAACCCAAGAGAGCCGTCATTCACATCACATGGCAGTAGTTTTAGCCTCCGGATTCCATAATGTAAAGAACCAAAAGGCGCTGACATTGTAGCTGTTGATTGTTAATGGCATCACAAGGGGGTGGTTAGGAAAGTGCATTAAGGACAATGTGAGTGCACCACATTTGCGGGTGGGCGTATCTACACGAGAAGACAAACCTCAAGGGGCCTGATAAATTAAAAAAAAATAACATAGAAAGACACCACACAACAGATATGCAACCATTTATTGTATAACACGTCGACCAATTTTACAGAATTGCTATTTCACAAATAAGTACTGGTTTCGTTCCAGGAAATTAGATCAACTAGATCGATTTGCAACTCCTATCGGCAACAAAGATGAATATCAACCCGATCGGAGCCAGCCAACTGTCAAACAGAAGAACAAATCGAGCTTCATTCTCCAGATGGCCGGAGGAAGTCTTTTTTTCGTAATTTGACCCTAATTTCAACAGTTTTCACACCTTAGAAGATCTTTCACAAAACAAAGCAACAAAAGATCAACGGCAGAACCTTCTTTTCAGTCGAAACGACATTCATCTCTTTCGGATTGGCAACAAAGTGCCCCAAAACCCTTGAAGCTTTGGGCTTTCCCCTACGTCAATAAGCGCGCTTCGAGAAGATGAAATCCAATATCGGTGCTCAGGTTCAGTTACCGGTTAATCGGGGAACGTGAGGTTGAAGTTGCAAGCCACCACTTTAAATGAGCTGTAATTCCCTTTTGAAAGTGTCGATTTTCCGATTGGCTGATTGTCGTCTCGAAATAGCTTGAAACTTAAACCTTTGGTCAAAACCTTACATCCACCCACGCCACTTGTTCGCCCAGAGTGCTCGGAACTTTTCAAGTAGGTTTCAAGTGCTTCTTAATTGCACCGGAAACTTACGGAGATGTCAAAACTCTAGTGGAATGGTTAAGCTGGTGGATGCGATGTTGATGAAAAATTAATTTTCGAAATTAATTTGAATTAAATGAGATCAGTTTTATAGCCAAACAGTTAAAAAACTCAATTTAGTTTGCGCCTGAAAATAGGCTAATAAATTATTGTTGATTACCGTCAAACGGGGCATCACTTGACATCATTTGTATACCACAACACAACACTTATTAAATTTTTATTTCAATAAAATGTAATAAAGTTATCATTTTTTATAACAAAGTGATGATGACATAGTTTCTCACATCGTAAGATAGTTTTGTAAAGTTTCTAATTCTCATAGAAAATTCAAAAAAATCGTACAATATATGATCAAATTTTTACATTTTTCGATGCCGTTAAAAAACTTTTCCAAGTATGACGGATTCATTGAATGATATCACCTACAAACTTTATCTTGCTTTCATTATCCCATAAGAACACTGTAGATTTAAAAATATTTTTCGGACTATCAAATGTTTTTTTAAATAATTATTCTCATAATTCTGTTACCAGTCTGGGCAAAAATGCATCAAAAAAATCTTAGATTCGCCTTTTAAATCTCGTTTCCATATGCTGAAATTTGATTGTTTGCATCACGTGTTTATTAAATTAAAAATTTCATCCATCCAAAAATTAATTTTTATGATTTCAGCTTGTAGAATTTTTTGTAGTATTTTTTACCCCTAAACGTATGCAGCAACCTTATGATTTCTCTTCAAAAACTTTTTTGACAGAAAAAATAATAAATTTAATTGGAACAAAACCAAAAATAACTGCAATTGATGCTTTATGAGCTATGACATTATAAATTTATCAAAAACATTTTCATTTTCATTCATTAAAAACCAAGTTTGTAGCACCTTGAATACGTCAATTTGATGTCCCATCCCTCCCATCAATTCACTTGATTTGCTAATTATGTGCCCGAGAAATTAGAAAACGGTTGCCATGGACCGAGTGTATTGGAGGAATATTGTTCATCAGGTTATGTCGTGAAAAAAATAAATAAGTGACAAAAACAAATTGAAGATATAGTACTCGCTCGATAACAGGACGCTGTTAGGACCAGAGGGTGCGTTTCGATTGAGGAACGAGAATTGTTTATTGTTTATTGTTTATTGCCAAAATATACGAATACCTGAGACTTAATAACTTTTCTGCCCACAAAACAGTTTTCGTTGCGTCACTTCATTTCATTTACCCCTTTGTAACTTCTTAATCGATTTGAATTCTGTAAAAGCATTGAACGTTAATTAAAAAAGATTGAAAAGAACCCGAAATTTCATTGAAAAACATCCACAGGGAGTGTTGTTAAGTGAAAAAATTTCAAATTGTTTTGATTTACAAGGGATACTTGATCCTCTTTCCTTATTTTCACCATATATTTTTGAGAACATTTAGCAACTCGCCGTCTTTTGCATTTTCTGTAATGCGTGTAAGTTCAAGTTGATATGCGTTCCAATGCTCTGGAACGATACATGATATGAACGATACACGTAGATGAACTAGAAGCATTTTCGTGAGACTAAAAAAATTGTGAATTTTTTTAAGTTACAGGAGACTTGATTCTTTACTAAAGGAAACTTAATTCTTAATTCAGATTGCCCTGACCCTAGGAAAAAATCTAGTAAAATCCAAAGATAAAAGGTCCGTTGAATATTTGATGCCATATTAGATCTCATCTCAAAGTTTTTAAGCATCAGAAAAAGAGAATTCTAAAAGTTTGTCTACTACCTTTAGGCATTGCATACCTTAAGGCGCAATTTTCTAGTTTTTAGATCGATACAGTATTTTTAGTCCTTTTTAACAGATAATTACTGAATAAACATTAGTTACTCAACAGATATTAGTAATTTTATGATAACCAATGATCACGATCCATTCAGAAGGAAAACATATATCTTTTAGGGCTCTAAGGATCAATTGAACCCATAACATACATTTTTTAAAACTATTTCTTAAAAAAATTGAGACTGCTTTGAAAATATGGCATTATAGTTCATATTCAATTCTAACGATTGATATATTGGAAAAAATATTTTTATAATAATTTGTTCATGCGAGAAACATTATATTCCTCCTGTCCCAGTTGCCAGCGCTAGTTGTTTTTTTTTCTTCTATTTACCTGACACAGGGATGCGAGATAAAATACATTGATTTCAATCCACAAAATATGAATGTCATGAACACACTCTGTTCGAACTTAACAAGGAAAGTTGGTTCCCTATCCGAAAGGAAATGGTCTGATCTTGAAATCACATTTTGTTAAATTTTTAAACAAAGTTCAACAACTCAAAATATAAGTTTTTTTTTAAATTTGTTGAGATAACATCATTGTTATTTTGTTCTATTTGGCACATTTTTCTAGAATATTTTTAAGACATTCCTGTTTCGAGATATAGCGCAGGAATCAAGTATCCCCAGGGATCAAGTATCCTCATTCTCCCCTAAATACCTCCTTTTTCCACCCCCCTAAAAATCAAAAACTTTAAAAACAATCGAAAAAAATATGTTGCCAAATATTCGGGATGAATAAGCCTCTGAAGCTTAAAATCCCTTGAGAAAAAAAAAATGTTGCCAAATAATATGCTTCTCTTTCCATCAAATTGCTACAACGTGTATTTGGAAACAGACATAATCTTTAAAGTTAAACTTTTGAGCGACTTTTTTTTTCGGTTTTTTTTCGTAAATAGTTTCCTAAGTTTTCTGAAACTCCAATTATTTATATATTTTTGTTTTGAAATCATAGGAAAACGTAGATGGAGTTTTCTAAACGGAGTGTGTTGTTGTGTCAGACCATTTCCTTTCGGATAGAGAACCAACTTTCCTTGTTAAAAGTTCGAACAGAGTGTGTTTATGACATTCATATTTTGTGGATTGAAACCGATATATTTTATCTCGCATCCCTGTGTCAGGTAAATAGAAAAAAAAACAACTAGCGCTGGCAACTGGAACAGGTAGAATATATAATTTGTTAAGTTTGAAAGGCTAGAATTTTGATTCTTCCGATCAAAAAGACAGATTCCGATAGAGCTGAGATGATTGAATCTCTAATAAGTGAAGTTTCCCTGCGGGATGCTCTGTATGACAAAAAATACTTGAAAACTTAAACAAAGGAAGCAACCTTTCAACAAGTGCTGTAGATGCAGATGGGTTATTTAAATCAGTTCCTTTCAATGTTTTTTTTTTAATTTTTTGAATTAATTCACCTTGACTAGATCCAGCTTAGTGCCAATATAAAATGACCAAACCTCAGGAGGAATTTTTTCAACGCCTATTCAAAAGAAAAAGATGTTCCGTATTTTAGCCAAATGTTTTTTTTTCTAGCGGATCATATTTACAAAAAGAGGTAAGTTATTCAATGCTTTTTCTGATTTATTTAGCTCTACAAAAACTAACGTTGGTGTCGTGGAAGAAGAAAATCAGCTTAAAACATCATCGGAATCATCTGGTTCATTCTGTGGAGTTGAAAACTATAGTTCAATTTGATTAACATTAGACATGTTTGCTGGATCTGAACCGAACCAGATGGAAAACTTTACGGAAGAGAATATCGAGATTTTTCGATGTTATTCCCCTTAATCCAACACACATCCGCATATCGCAAAATACCGACCCAGTAGTAATGTCCCCTAGGATTTCATTAGAAGAAAGCCTAAGCATGGAGGACGAAGCTCCTCTTCCGTCGGTGTCAATTCGGGAACAGGCGAAATAAAAAAAGTAAAAATAAATAGTATAATAAAGAAAGAAAAGCATCAATCAACAAAATTTTGCGAAGTTCTGCACTTGCTTCCATTTTCAAGTTTTCCAGTAGAAAAGCCATAGAGGGAATGAGGCTTACAAAACCGATTGCATTAAATTTTGGTTTTAACCAAATCAAATCGTTCATCCAGACCTGAATGTAAAACAAAGGGTCTTTAAATAAACGAAAAAAAAAAATCGTTCATCTATTTTGTCACTCAAACTGACTTGAGGGGCATTTATTTGTAAAAATATCCGATATGGTAAGTATTACTGTTCACTGAATTACTAGAGTTAACATCGAACTCAGTTGTACCGGACAAGTTTTTCAATAATTAAATTGATTGACCTTATCGGTGAAAAGTGATGTTCTTTTAAGTAATAATATCTTAAGATAATGAAATTTTATAGACGGATGCAAAGTTTGAATGAATGAAAGATGGTGAAATAAGTGGGAAGAATTTACAAGAAGCATTATCAGCATATACCAAATTTTTTGCTTGGCACGGGTCAACTACTGATAGTAGATAAAGTATAGTTGCATCTCCCACCACACATTAGTAGATCAAGCGTGGTTCACTTCACAAGCGGAAACTTGCAGTGCGAACGAACAATAAAGATGGTACAGTCAATCGCAAAAATGATCGTACACATATGGTTTACCAACTCTTTTCATTTATTTGGTGTGAAAAAATGGTTTAACATTTATGTTTTTGATGCACGTTAATTGTTTACAGATTTAGCCATTGATCTGATCGCGACGATTTTGAAAAATATGTTTTGCTTATTTCATAATTCAAGAAGTTGATAAAAATTCCAAATGAGAGATATGCAAAATTGATCGTACACCTTTTGTTAAACCTGAAATGTTTGATGTGTTAACAAGGCCAATTTGCATAAGCGAGGTTTTTTTTTTGTCAGTGTGTCGTGTCAACACCTAGCAACTACTTGGGTAGTGTTTGTTCTTGTTTATTTGTTGAATTTTGAGGAATTGTTATCAAAATGGCAAACCAGCACAAGGAAACGGACATTGCGACGCGATCGTTGGAAGTAGTAAGTATGTGTTGTCGCGGAAAGTCATTGCGGGAAACACCAGAAGCTGTTGGGAAAACCCGCTATACAGTGCAGTACATCATCAAAAAGTGGAAATACGAAGGAACGGTGAAAAATATAGCAGGAAAAGGGCGAAAACGCACCTTGACTCCTACAGATAAACGGGTAATTGTGCAAACTTTGAAAAGGAAAGTTAAAACAAGTATTTCGAAATTGCCCACTGAAGTCGCTGGGACCATGTAAAGACCTGTCAGCGCAGAAACTGTCCGGAGGGTAGCGCACAGGAGCGGCTTGAGAGGTCGTGTAGCCCGTAAGAAGCCCTTTATCTCAAAGGTAAATATGAAAAAAAAAACGACTGGAGTTTGCTTAGGCTTATATAAATTAGCCTAAAGAGTTCTGGAACAAAATTCTATTTACCGACGAAACAAAAAAAAAAACTTTCTTGTTATAATCCATGATTTATGGTTTTAAGTTGAGCGTGTCGGTTCGGCCGCTAACGTTTGAGCCGAACAAAACAAAAGCCGAAAAGTTGAAGTGTTTAAATAAACTAGCGACTGAAGGAGATGGCCTCTTTTTAGTTCTGGGCTTCAACAAGAAATAATCGTGTTATAATTTATATCCGAAAACGTAGAATTTTTAGTGGCAACGAGGATAAATTGTGCTAGTGAACTAGTAGTTTTGCCTGCGAACGAGTGTTCGGGTAAAATTTTTATTTGGGACCATTCAAATATTACGTAACGCGTTTAGGGGGGGGGGAGGGGGTATAAGAATTTGTTACGCTTTGTGAATTTTGTATAGAAAATCTTGAACGAATGTGTTACGTAGGGGGGAGGGGGGGTTGAAAATGATCGAAAATTGCGTTACGTAATATTTGAATGGCCCCTTTGCTCTGTTGATGATTTTCAACACCGGCGGAAAGCGTAAGTGATTCGTTTGCTTAAAGTGACCAGAAAAGTTCGTCAAAGGAATTCCGGTGATTTCCGGCATCAAAACCGTAAGTAAACGACGGCATACAGATCAGTGCGAAAACCATTTTGTGAAATACTGGAAGCCATATTGTATTGTAACAAGCAAACAGATATCGTTTTGTGTTCCTCTTGAGCATTACTATTAGAGTGGTGCAGCAAAAAGATTTTTTTTTAATTGAATTGAATTTTAACAAAGTAGATTTTAGTACCGATTATTGTCGCTTATTGTTAAACGAAAAAAAAGAAAAGATAATTAACATAATTTTGTTGAGTAACAAAAAAAAACTTAATCGATTAAAAAAATAAAAAGTTATTAATTTTGATTTTTATTCTCGACAGAACTTGGCGAATTCCGAGTGGCATACAAAGCGGTACCAGCTTCGAAGTTTTCGAAAGCGGTTTTTAGGTGGAATACTGGAGTCGGGTAATTTTCCCGGATTTGGTAAGAGTGGTAAGAGTGTCAGACATGTTTCAAATATTGGTTTTGTTTGATTTTTTTCATCTTCTTCTATTGATACTTGTAATTTTGCAAATCATTTTGAGCACTTGGGTTTTTTTTCCAATTTTTTACAAAAAATGGCTTCAGCAAATGCTTTAATTGCCTCTATTGAGC